>NC_045788.1:28540987-28840987 GCF_009873245.2 Balaenoptera musculus
AACTTCTGGCCTCCAGAACTGTGAGAAAATAAATTTCTGTTGTTTTATGCCATCAAGCTTTTGATAATTTGTTACTGCAACCCTAGGAAGCTAAAACACTGACTATCTGTTTTTCCTATAAAGGATTTATAATAGTACCTTCCTTGGCAGAGAACTGAAAATCATACTTTAGAAATCTTGCACTTCAGGTGGTTCTTGAACCCTATAAAATAATATATATATTTTTCTGAGAAATCAGTCAACACATACCCAATTCTCAAAGGGGCCTCTGAGCTAACTCAGAACTATTAGCTTTGAATCAGAAAAATGCACATCACAGAAAGGCCAAAAGGCAAATGTGAACAAAATATGACTTTCTTTGGGCCTAATCTTTGGAGACTCCTGTGCTTCTTGAAAATGTGTAGCAATGGTCAATAGCTCAGTTCCATAGATAAGATAGAAAAAATCTTAACCCTAGAAAAAAGGTCTCCCCAAAATAAGTGACCTAGATCACATACATTTATTTTTTATAAAAGAATATGCTGGGGCTTCCCTGGTGGCGCAGTGGTTGAGAATCTGCCTGCTAATGCAGGGGACACGGGTTCGAGCCCTGGTCTGGGAAGATCCCACATGCCACGGAGCGCCTGGGCCCGTGAGCCACAACTACTGAGCCTGCGCGTCTGGAGCCTGTGCCCCGCAACGGGAGGGGCCGCGATAGTGAGAGGCCCGTGCACCGCGATGAAGAGCGGTCCCCGCACCGCGATGAAGAGTGGCCCCTACTTGCCGCAACTGGAGAAAGCCCTCGCACGAACCGAAGACCCAGCACAGCCAAAGGCGAATAAATAAATAAAAATAAAAGTAACTATTAAAAAAAGAAAAATAAAAAAAGAAAAATAAAAAAAAAAGAATATGCTTTTGTAAACATACTTAAATATTGTGTGCTTTATGTTCAAGATTGGAGAGATAACATGGTGTTGAAGATAAACAAGGGCTTTGCATCTGGATGATTCTGGATTTACTTTTAGTTCTAGCACCTGTTGCCCATATAGCCAGAAAGAAATTTATGAATTTTTTTCTTCTATGACGTTACCCATGAAACCATAAAGAAATTTACTAATATCTTTGAACCTTTTTTCTCTCCTTTGCAAAATGGGAACATGCACCCTGCAAGGTTTTGTGAGGATTAAAAATAACGTACACAAAACTGAAACTCAAAAAAATGGCACTTCTTAACCAAACAACAACTATAATAGTAGAAAATACACATAAACATTGTGCTGCATCTAACAACACTCTAATTACCCAACCCAGAAATCCATTAATGTAGAAATCCAAAAGTATTTATTAATGCCTTTTGAGAATAACAATGAGATTCTTTCTAAATCAGTCACTAGTGTAAGGAAAGGGACCTTTCATATCAAACTTAACTTTTAAATCGTAAAGTGCCAGTGGATTTTGCATTTGGAATTTTGACACTAATTGTGGGTACAACACATCACATTTCAGCTACTGTGGCGATAGTGTCAACATTCAGTTGATGATTCTGCTCAAATCCTCTGGATGACAGCCCTCATCTTAAGGCTGTGATGAAGAAATCAATGATGTCTGATTTAGAAAGTCCTTTTCAAAGTCCACTACCTATCTTGTAAAACTCAATTTACAAAACTCAGTTGGTCCTTTTGATCACTTTCACTAATCCAGTTTAAGAGCTTAAAGTCCCCCCAAGTGGCCCTTAATTAATGGCTAATATGAATGCACGAGCATGCACTTGGACTGTATCTTGAAGTTAACAGTGCATCTGTATCTTGAGATTCGATAATGACCTTCCTTCTGTGAACCCCTGATTGAGACAATGCATATAGTAGTTGTTTACAAACTTCAAATAAACCTAAGAGGTATATCGATTGGTCTTATTGACTCCTATCCTATCATTTTTACTTTACTGATTCTTCTTCTTCTTCACCTACTCTGCATGGGGGTGGAGAAAAACCCACTACCAGACTATAATAAAGAAAAGAGTGTCAATCATCACTTTTACAATTCCTAAAGTATAATCATTTTATATTTTTAGAAAAGCTCATTTTTTAGTTTATTGAAGAACAAATTCAAATTTTAGCTTATTGGAGACCAAGCATTTTCTTAGGGAATATTTCCCAAGTTAATTTTCTCTCCAAGGTCTTTTAAATTCATAATACATTTTTGCCTATTGTTAAACCACTGAGATATAAATAAAAGCTTTCTCTCATCTAATTTGTCTATTGCTTCTTTTGATTCATTCAAATGGTTGTGTCATATATTATTCATTACAGTTCATTTTACCAAATGCAGCAATTGGAACACTATTTCACTCTAATTTTGTCAAATGAATTGGCCAAAGAAAGTACATGATGTGTTAATCAAAAATATCTGGATATTTCATAAGAAGGTAGTGAGAGTTTTAATAGAAATTGTAAATTTAAAAGATGGATTAAATTACCTTAATAGTAAGCATCTATATCTATTAGATATGGCCAAAATCCAAAACAATGGAAAAGCAGGAACTCTCATTCATTGCTGGTAAAGATGCAAAATGGTACAACCACCTTGGAAGACAGCTTGGCAGTTTCTTTAAAAACTAAACATACTCTTACTATTCAATCCAGCAATTATACTCCTTAGTATTTACCCAAAGGAGTTGAAAACTTACATCCACACAAAAACCTGAACACAGATGTTTATATCAGCTTTATTCATGATTTCCAAAACTTGGAAGCAATCAAGACGTCCTTCAAGAGGGGAAGGGATAAGTAAACTGTGCTACATCCAGTCAATGGAATATTATTTAGTGCTAAAAAGAAACCAAACAAAGACTCTTTTATTGCTCTTCTGATGTAATTTCTAATTATCTCTCCTTACTTAGGTAATTATATTTTTTTGTCCCAATGGGAACTTTGTAGAATTATAATTCTTATTTCTTAAGTAAAGTTAATATAAATATTTTTAAAAACAATAAGCATCTACCTGTTGATATTTATATTCCAATAGCCATTCTCCTTGAGGACTTAAATGCTGTGATGTCTAACAGGGAGCCAATGGTCACATGTGGCTATTTATATATATATATATATGTATATGTATATATTTTTTAACATCTTTATTGGAGTATAATTGCTTTACAATGGTGTGTTAGTTTCTGCTATATAACAAAGTGAATCAGCTATACATATACATATATCCCCATATCTCCTCCCTCTTGCGTCTCCCTCCCTTCCACCCTCCCTATCCCACCCCTCTAGGTGGTCACAAAGCACTGAGCTGATCTCCCTGTGCTATGTGGCTGCTTCCCACTAGCTAGCTATTTTACATTTGGTAGTGTATATACGGCTATTTATATTTAAATTAATTAAAAGTAAATAAGATTTCAAGTTTTGTTTCTTGGTTGCACCAGCCACATTTCAAGTGCTCAATAACCACATGTGCCTAATGGTTTCTATATTGCACAGTGTAAATTTGGAACATACCCTTCATTGCAGAAAGTTCTATAGGACAGAGCTGCTTTAGAGGGACAGCAGTGACCTCTTCCGTTGACTTTCCTTGTTTATGTTAGAAAATTAGGAGCAGCAACATTTTGTCATAAGATTAAATTATTTCAACTTCTCTTTGGTGCTGAAAATAGTCCATCCTCTTTCAAATGTAATTTGAAGATTGCAGATTGCAGAAATGACCCCTGAAATTGTAGATTCACTGATCTTGCAGAAACCATAATTGTTTCCTAGCCGTAGTGTGTAAAATAATATTAAACCATTCACCGTGATTAAATCACCCTTAACAAATCTATATAGAAATCATCCAAAGAGGTAGTTGCTGTTGCTGTATATTCCCCTTGTAGTATCATGCTTTTTCATATTTTCATAGATATACATGTTCTTTTGGCACCAGCTTTGATCAGTTTGAAATGAAAGACCCAAGAGTCTCTACTTCCTGGAGAAAAACACACACACACACACACAAAACAAAACCTCTTTTGTCTTTTACTCGTTGTCACCAAAAATAAATAAATGATACAAATGGTTCTTTTACTGGTTTTAAAAGTAGAGCCAGAAATTATGTGAAGTTGGGACTCTTGAATTATTCATGTGTTCTGATTGAATAGGATCATTATCTCTGGGCTTACAAGCTAATAAATACTGTCTAATGCCTGGATACTGTTTTGATGTAATAGTGTCAGGAAAAAGAAAAAACAACTGACTTCTTTGCAAGCTTGGGCCTAAATTAGGGAGGAGCTCCCTGATGAGTTCATTGCAAAGAAATGTATGTGTGCCAGTATGTGTGTGTGTGTGCATGTACACACACGTTTGTGTGACTGTGTGAGTCTATCCACAAATATGAAATATCTTAGACAATTCTCTGAGTCTGCCTTCTCTCATCTCTCTAAAGGCATTTTAAGTTAGACATGCAACTCAAGAGTTGTTGCCTGGCTTGTTTGGTAACTTTGCTGCTATTTTTCTCTCCTTTCTCTTTTCTCATCTACCATATAGTACGTAAAAGTATTTCAGAAAATGCGGATTGAGTCTCAGTAAATGATTATGCTATCTAATCGTTTGCCAGTGAACAGTCAAATAATCTTAAATTATAGACCAGTGAGTTTTTCCCCGAGATTGATTTCAATGAGTGAATTTGCTTTGAGTTTAATATCACCATAAACCAGAAGGAGTGTAGAAAGCCTGGATTAAGGTTGTGCTCTTAGAAGCAATCACAGAAAGATGTGCATTTGTAGCAGGTTTGAAAGCACAGAGATAAATACAGTTGACAGTCAGTTTCATAGAAAGTAAAATTAGAGGTGGACTATGTTACAGAATACCTTTATAGGCTAATAGTTGTAGAAATGTATTAGAATCTGTTAGACATCAAAGAAAAATATCCTTATTGAGTATGCTGATTGGTTTAACAAAATACACACTGTCTTTTCTTCTTTTAGAACACCATTTTTTTTCAGGTGATGTGGGCTCTATTAAGAGTAGACGAACATCTGACAAAGAGGCTGTTAGCAATTCAGTTGTTTGCAAAATTTACACAGGACAAAAGTCTTTCCTCTGAGACAGCTGGCTGGGTCTTACACAGAGTACATAGGTTTTCCAGACTGCTTTTCTCAACATCTAACACAAGCTAATAAATCATGCAATTTAATTAAGTTTTTTAACAGGAATTAAAGTGTGTGAACTGTCTACTGGAACTGGTGTGAATACTATTTCAATACTGTCGCCCTAGCAGAGCTGTCTGACTTTTTCTATCTCATATAGGAAGCAACGGAGGACAAGTGAGATCTTTAAAAAAGTAAACACCCTTTATTAGCCAGTAGAGCTAAAACCTGTGATTTTATTGTATTTTTCCGGAAAACAGCCATGGAATTTTATTCTTAGATTGAAGAAAACAAATTTGAATTTGTAGGGCAAAGAAAAATGTCCAAGGTGGGTAAACTATAGTATTCTATTTGTGACTGTTACTATTTCTACCTGTGTCTTTTAGAAATAGGATGTGCCCCTCCAAAGGGGGGGAATATGGCACTTCATGCCTTTGCCTCCCAGAAGACACAAACTGCCAATTTCTCTCCAGTGCTTTCCACCTGTCAGCGTGCTAGGTGTGGACCTGACAATCCACCCACACTCAATTCCGCAAGACCAGCATGGTTGGCAGGACATTCACAAGGTGCCTGTCCCCAAACAGGGCCTTTGGCACTCGGCTTCTTGTTCCCTTGCACTGTGACAGGCTGCACACAAGACAGATATGTGGATCAAAGACAGCGCCTGTGGATACACCCAGCAGGATCCAAGGAGCATTACTAGTGTTCTCAATAATTTGCTATTAGTATTGCAGAAAAAGTGAGGAGTGCACTATTGAGTGATAAAAAACACATTTTATCAGGAAAATATACAGAATATAACACAAGATATATTTTTGATGTTGGATGCAAAAGGGTCATCCAGAGCTGTAGAAGGGCATGGAAGAAAGGAAGCAATGGCACTAGTGGGGAAAATTCCAGATCCCTTCACAGAGATAATTTTGTTCAACTGTGAAAGTGTGAAGGATGAACATGAAAAAATTAGGTGCAAAGAAAGACAAGAAAGTGTATAGATCTGCCCTGACTCTTGTCATATTCTCATATCATTTTTATGATTATTCTTTGTTTTTCTCTTACAATATGGAATTTTGGTAGACTATTTATAATTCGAGTTCTGACTTTATGTAGAATTTTCTGTCATGAGACTCTGATCAGTTACACTCTTAGAGTAGCTCATATTCAGTTAGCATTGCCTCTCTCTCCACATCTATGAATACATGCTTTTGCTGGTCAGCCCTCCGCTGGGTTCTCAGAAAACAATTATGGAAAGGAATGTGCATGCATATTTACAAGGTGTATGTTTATAATTCAATATTAAATTTATAGAGGCATATATAAACCAAGAGGCATGCCCAACTCCGTGATGTATGGGCGTGTTCCATACCGCTGAAGACTTGGAGGCTTACTCTCTTTGTTATTTTACTTTCAGATCTTTGGACTCTACAGAGTAATGTAGAGTAATGTAATATCTACCATTACAATGCTCTCCATTTGCTACCATTTACAGAATCCATGTTTGAAACTTATTACTTGATATTCCCTCAGCTGAACATTCCACTTCCTCTCCCATCAGGACCCAAGTCAGCACATCCTTATCTAGGTACGCCTTCCTTCAGTCATCTGGTACCATTTGCCAGCACATAAAGATCTCATTCTAAAGAATGAGAGAGGAAACAGGGCTTTCCATAGCACTACCAATCTTTTCTCTCTCTTCTTTGCCCCCTGCTATTAACCAACAGCCTAACTGTCCTTGTTGATCATTAATTTGATCTCAAAGAGGAATTAATGAGAATAATATAACTATATAATAGACATAATGCAACCATTAAAATAATGCTATAGATGAATATCAATGTGGAAATATGCTCATAACCTAAATAAACAACCCAAATTACAGAACACTGTTAAACCTCCCTTTTAGTCAAAACATATGTGCATCCATGTGTGTAAAGAGACGTACGTAGTAAAATATTGGAAATAACACCAAAAAAATTAATAAAGGGAATGTTTAAATAAGCTGTGGCACACCCAACTTATGGAATCTTGCAGATGTTCGAAAGAATGAGTTACCATATATCTAATGTATAGAAAGATGAGAAGACACTTTCGACAGATTGTTAAGTGAAAGAAGCAGCCTGCAAAATAATATATAGTATACCTCTATCGTAAAAAAAAAAAAAAACCCACAAAACTACATTATACCTTCATTGTATACGTATATAAATGGGGAGGGGACTGGGATTGGTGATAAGCAAAGGAAGTTTAGTTTTATCTATATTGTTTGAATGTTTTACAATAGGGATGTAATCATGTATCACATGTGTGTAATTTAAATATATATTTAACCCCCCTCAAAAAATATGTACATTACAGAGCTGTATGAAAGTACATAAATGCACATATGAATATATACGTTTATGTATATATTGGTATACATGTATGTTTGAGCAATGGGATTACAATTGTTTTTTTGGTTAACCTTTCTGTTTGCCTATATTACTAATCTTCCAACAGTGAATAAGAATTGTTTTTGTAATACTATTAAAATTACTAATATTTTTTCAAATGTAGAAATCTACCAAACTTTTTCATTATACCTGTATAGTATAAATCCATAGCCATGTATCTCACATTTTTCTATGTGATAGAAAATTCATTTGTCAGCATTAGTTTGAAGATATAAATGAGCCACTTGTGGAGCTAGTAAATGCATTGAACTTCATGGGGAAACTCAGATTTCAGTCTCATCTAGTCTCATCACGTGTAACCTTGCAAAGATGCATAAGATGTCAAGTAATATTTTCTTGTATATAAATGAGAGGATTGGATTAGAGATTGGGAATGTCTCTTCAACTTTGAATATCTATGATCATTGAATATCACACATAACATTTGAATTCTCTAAATAGGTAGACCTATTTAGAGAAAATATTCTAAATATTTGGGGGAAATAATACTCCTCACAGGTAAAAAGGTTACTAAAGTGCATGCATTAGAAACTATATAATATTTATTATCATGAAAACCAAAATTTAAAATAACAATAGTAAATACCACTTGAGTATTTACTATGTTCCAGGCACTGTACAAAATTATTTACATGATTTAACTTTTTAAATTCTCAAAGCAAGCTTATGGGTTATAACTATTTTCACTCTTTTACAGGTAAAGCAGTTCCCCTATGAGGTAGGTTAGTAAACGAGTATCCATTTTTTTTTCAAGAAGGAAAAATGATAAACCATAGTCAAAGTAAACAGGTGGGATTCATCTTTCCAGTAGGTTGATTCTACACAAAACATTCATTAAATTCAGAAATTCTAAAGCTTTGCTTTTCTTCATATTTCATACAGTGACTAGAATATAATTAAACGAAGGTTGTATGAGAACCCACCAGCTCTAAAACTAAATGATTATTTAGGATCATATTTAGAAAATGCAGTATAAAGAAGAAGATAAGTGGTAGGTCTAGGACTGAGAGAGGAAGCTGGTGGGAATGCATTTTTACTTCAGCTTCCTCAGACCTTGAGTGTGTCAACAATCATCCTCTGCAATCCAGCACTGCAATTCCTGGAGTGGCCACTAGGTGTCAGGCATAAAGCCTAGGAGTGGCAATTAAGGTGCCCCTTTCCTCTGTGGACTGTTTTCAAAAGGGAATAACTCCCTGCGATCCTCCTCATTCTGCCTTATGATCAATGGCACTACAAGATAGAATGTCATGTGTAACCCATGCGCTACCAAACTTTAAGTTGCTGAATCCTTTGACAGTAAAGAACAGGTCTGTATATGCCCCACACATAGTATAGTACAATATATGTTTGACTGAAAGTGCTCAAAAAATATTTGTTGTTTGGTTTTTGAAGGGCTTTTTCATAGATTTTAGGTATTCCTTTCTATTATCAATTTGCATAATTTGGATGCTCTCACGGGGCTAATGTATGGTAAGCACACAGAAATATTCTTAGAACCTATTAATGGAGACTCCTATGGCGACCAGGTTCATGGTATATATACATACGTAGGAGACCTAAAATAGCCATGGTTGTCTCTTCCTTACTTCCCTCTCTTTATGAAGGGGGAATAGTAGCCACATCTTTCCCTACCATTGGGATATTGTGAATGGAAGGCCAGTTATCTGCCTTCAACTCTTCCAAAGAAAAACATAATTCAATACCTTAACGAACAAACTTCTAAAATGTGAGGCTATCTTTCAATTAGAATTCATGTCAAAATTAAAGCTCAGGTCAGATGGTCTATCTCAAATCAAGATTCAGAGATGAAGAAAATTAACCGGAGGAGGACATGCTCTCCGGGTAGAGGCAATAGCAGGTCTTTAGACAGGGTTTGTAAGCAGGAAACTGTGTGGTGGGAAATGTACGGAGGTCTAGGGAGGCAGGATGTTAGCGTTTCAAAGGCCTGCCACAAGTATTTGAAAACCAGTATGAGGCCGGAAGCTGGAAGACTAGACTTCAATCTCCAGGAGGACCAGCAGAAGAAACCTGGTCAGGGAGAAACAGGACCAACAAGGCAGTGATGCTGAGGTTAACAACAAGAAAGGGATATGTACGCAACCGATAAAGTAGCAGTCTAGTTTCTAGAACCAAGTACGTGGTCATGGCAAGACATCAGCTAGAAAACCAGAGCAAAATGCTTGAAGAGCTATTGAACCATCAAATTATCATCCTAAGCCATACAGATTGGATCTGGCAAGGAACTAGTTTGATCCCACAGCCGGGACGGGTGTAAATCTGTAGCAAGTAGCTTATAAGTGAGAATATACAAAGAAGTGGAGTTAGGGAATTAGATACTTTTAAGATTTACCAAAATCCCTCTCACTTGCTAGGTATGATAGGGAGTTCCATATGAGCAGAAAGTGTGATTTCTGAATTTTAGTAAGGCAGTTGGATAGATGTTTAAAAATATTTTATCTTTAAAATTATAATAGCTTCTTTTAAACTAAATTTCTTGTACTTCTAATTTCTGAGAAATATCACAATGATATGATCAGAAAGAAACCTATTAAGGGTTAGCCTCATGGACATGTTGATGTTACTATAGGTCTAACACTTTCAGGTTGCCTCACAAGGGGTACTATACTCACTCAGCATAATGAAGAGGGAAAGACAATCTTTCATAAACTATGAATGGATGTTCAGAGTTTGAACATGCAAAACTGGAGCCACATAATCTTTTTCCATTATTTTCTATTGAGAGGCAAACTAATATATTAAAATGAGACATAAATAGGCCTGAATGTTGAATCTGTCACTTACTAGACGTGTGATTACTGGGAATTTATCTTTTAGAGACCCAGTTTTCTCAACTGTAAAATGGGAATGATTGTATCAAACATGAAGGCTTATTGTGAGGGTTAGAAGGTACACAGGCACAAAGGTAGGTAGTACTCAGTAGATGGTTATTATTATTATTAGAGTGGGTCATTGTTGTTATTTCACTGAGTTCATATGCACCTAACCATTAGTAGCCTTATCCATTGTTAACTAGATGGATTATATTATGGGATTTTAATGAGTCCAAGTTATATTTCTTATAAATTTTAATTTCCCTTTCTATAGGATGAGTTTATTGGAGACACCACAGAAAGTTAAAGAGGAGTACTTTTAAAACAAATTGTCACTCCACCTTCCCATAGGACAATATCAACTCCCTAAAATGAACCATTCAAAACCTACTGAGAGTTCCAGTAGGTCTGGCCAATTGCTGAGAACAGTGGCAATCCCAAGTCAAGGACAGCTCCTGACACCACAGGCTAAAACTGAAGAAAATAATCAGGTGCCCATGGGTCACCTCTTTGCCTTAAGACTGCTCATGTTGAACTAAACAAACCCAACATTTGTCACATCTTTCTCTACTACTTGGCTATTGAGCATAGAAGGGCAATTATCTGCCTTCAGCTCTTCCAAAGAAAAACATAATTCAATATCTTAATGAACAAACTTCTAAAATGGGAGACTATCTTTCAGTTAGAATTTATGTCAAAATTAAAGCTCACCAGTTGCTGAGCAATTATGCACATGAAGTAGATGGAAAACACCTCAAAATGAATAGTGTTGACTCTACACGATACTGAAAGCCATCCTAGAATATGGATCAGGCTAAAATCCAAAGAGTTGCTTCATGTGGTAATGACCACAGTGACATGGTATTGATTCCTCACTTACTTTTTGAGGCTTAATCAACATACATAGGGAAAGCCAGGATGCTTCACTCTTCCCGGTTCTATTTCCTACGTTATAAGGAAAAGATAGTTCAGGAGGATAAAATTTGTGAGACTAGGTTCCTCCAGGTAATCAATACATTATTGTAAAAGTCAATTACTTCATTTATTACTTGCTTGATAATTTATTTAGCATAATCTTTAAGAAATTTTTGGACATTACACGGTGAAACTCAAAATAATTCAAATTATTGTAGTTAAACTCTGAGAATGGTGTTATTTTATACCATCACACAACTCCTCCCCCCCACAGCACACACACACACACATACACACATACACACACATACGCCACAGCTTTCAGCTCTCACACAGGCACATCACAACAACCCCCAAATCATTGTCAGTACTTGACCAAGTGGCATTGTTAGCATTCACCTGGGAAAAGCTTAGAGCTTCATGGTTGATGTAAAATATCTAAATTGTAAAACTTATCACCCGTGTGGAAAATGAAGTCTGAAAAGTCATTTTGCTAAAAGATTCCACAGGCAGGTGACTTTACAGTTCTTTTATTCGTCACTAGGTGACTATTTCAATCCTGATAGCTATTATTTCTGAATGTCTCACTCTCTTCAGGTTGCCAGTCACTGCCCCTCATCCTTCCTGCTTCTAAAGGACCTAAACTTCTCTCATTACTAAAATTACTCAGAGTAATTCCTTCAACTTCCCTGTTCTTGACCTTAAATATCACTATAGCTGCATTCTTTATGAGAATGGAGCTATCCTTCCCCGTTGAAGATACCACCACATTCTAGGATGATCCTACCTTAACCTTTCTGGTTCTTTGCCATCAGCTTTCCCTCACAGACTAGATAACTGACAGGGTTACCTACACAAGACCTGCTGTGGCCAAGGATGGAATTTGAACAACTTGATTTCTAAAGTTTATCCTCTCCTCTATCCCCCAAAATACTCTCCTCCAATATTGCTTTTCTCAGTTTATGGCACCACCACTTCCACCAGCTTCTCAGGGGAGAAGCCAATGTCCCTCAAATGTCTCTGAGTTGTGTGGTACTTTCTGTTTATCAGACACTTTTCAAAGTATTTTACGTGTACTTGTTCATTTAATCCTTTCAACAGGAAAGGTACTATTTAGCATAATCTTTAAGAAATAGGTACTATTTGAATAGGTACTATTCAAATAGGTACTATTAATATACCAGTTAAACAGATGAGAAAAAAGGAGGCATGAAAATTACATAACTTTTCCAAGGTCATAAGCCCAGTAAGTCTATCTGACTTCAAAGGCATTGCTTATAACTGCTAGAGTCACCTACTTCACGACTTTTTCCCTTCCTTTATCACTCTAACCAACTATGAACTCCTGTTTGTTCTACCTCCATAGATCTGTCTTTTCATCTCCATTCCTACTGACTTAGAGCAGGATTTCATTGTTAATAGCCTTCTAACTGATTTTTCTGCCTCTAGTTTTTTTTCAGTTTCTCTTCCTTCTGGTCCATTTCCAAAAGGCATGGCTCTGATGACTTCCCTATGCCTCTCAATAATATCCAAGAGCATCCCTTTTACTTCTGAATTAAACATGCCTCCTCAGCCTGACAATCATTGTTCTTTGCATTATTACCTCTATATGTCTTTTTTGGGTTATTTCCCAACCTGAGTACTGTATTCACTTCCCATGAGTTTTCAATCATATGCTCTATTTTTTCCTTAGCATTGGCCCCATACCAACTGTGGAGAATATACTGTACTTCTAAAACAGGCAGATTATATTATGTTTCTAAACCACAGAATACACTGTGCTTCCCCTAAATCAAAGCCTAGTAATGGATGAAGATTTCAAATCTGGCTTCAAACAGAATTCCAGGCACCTATGGAGATGACTAATCTTCCTTTCCTTTGCCTAAAGCACCTCAAACTCAGAATACTGCTGACCAAGGAAGAGTCCAGGAAGATCAGTAATTGTGTGCCCTCCCCTTGTTCCTATAAGCTCCCAGTTCCCAAGGGGGACAGTTCTGAAAGCCATTCTGATTTCCCCTGCCCTTCTCTGATTCAACACTTGAAATACCCAGTTTAACTCCTAATTCTCCTATTATATCTTTTTTAAACTACCCAACCCATACTCCTCTGATGTGAATCGCTTTGGACCACAATTACATTACTCAGACTGAGAATAAACTTTCACCTTGTCTTGTACTGTCTAAACATCCAGTAGGGAATTCCAGCTGGACTTGGCTTTCTCTTAGGTTTTACTAGTTCCCTGTCCCTCAAATCTGTCTTCCCTTTGCTCTCAAAGCATCACCCAGGTGGGTGGTCCAGGCCAACGATGGGCTAGGGATTAATGATGGCAACTCTGCATGAACCTTGAGCATGAATGTCTTCTACCCACCTGAGCTAGGTAAACCTGGCGATACTCTGCTATATTTCCAGGCCCATCTCATTTACCCTCTGTGTGGGGAAACCCTCAATTCAGATCATTTAATAAATTCCCCTTTATTTTAACTTTATGCCTCATGCTCTAAGCTATGTACTTTATGTGCATTGCACATTTAATCTTTACAAAGAAAAGGTCATCATTATTGAGCCTACTTTTTTAGATATGGAAATTGAGGTCTAAGAAACTGTGGCACCATCAGAGTCGTACTGAGTTGGGATCAAACTTAGGTCCACCTGACTTTTAACTACTGTACAGTAATTTGCTGAATGTTTTATCTCATGTAGTTATTTGAGTACAGTAATTATTACACCTCTTTATTTGGGGGCCATAAAGGCAGATACCCTATCTTCCTCCATTTTGTAGCAACTAGGAGAGTGCCTTAAATACATTAGGACCTCAGCAAATATTTACTGGATTGAATAATTGACAATAAATCATTTGAGACTTATAAGGAAGAGGTCAGTCTTTACACTCATGTGAGTTTTCAGACTTTTGTCTCTCCACGTACATAAAACAAAACAATGTGCACCGCCCTCCTCTGTCTTTCAAAGACACTGGATTTAGAAGTTGGTTGTATTTGACAGTTGAAATGAGATGCACGAAGACAAGACTAGAGCGCCTGCATTTTTATGTCACTGATACCATTCGGCCAACTCAATTGGAACTCTCTCTCTCTCTCTCTGTATATATATACATATATATATACATATATATATATATGTGTGTGTGTATATATATGTATATATATATATATACACATATATATATACACATATATATATATATTTTTTTTTTTTGTAAATCTTTGGAATAGAGGCAAAAGAGGATGGGGATAAACTAGAGAATAAACAGTCCAAATTCCCTTTGCCTAATTTAGAATTTGTGAGAATCCAGGGGGAGAGAAAAACTAGGTTTGCTGTTTCTCTTTTTCCCTCTCAGTGGCAGGGAAAAAATAAGGCAAATGCAAGGACTATTAGGTTAACTGAGCAAATGAACAACACAAGCCACATTGAACAGAAACGTTTATCTGGCTACTTAAGAGAACGCATTGAATTCGTATACTTGGGAAGCATCTTTCCAAGTGCAACTGCCTAGTTAAAATTTAAGGAGAGCCTTGGGTTGTTGGGGCAATAGCCTGCTTTTCTAGTTACAAACAGTTTTCACATGCTCATTAAAGCAGGGCTTCTATGCAACTCTTGGATTCAATTCAGTTCAATTAAATAAGTATTTATTGAGTGTCTGTGTTGTGCCAGACTGGAACCCTGTGTTCAGTGCTTAGTTCAATTACCTGTGTGTCCTGGACAAAAATAAAACTGTTGCTTCCAAAGATCCTGTAATTCAGATGTTCACACTCATCTTGACTGGATTTCATGTCAATGACCTTAAATTGATGTCATGTTATTTTGGAGCTTTGAGGAAGTGAGGTTAAGGAACTTGTGCAAACTGGCGACAGAAACCAATGGACTGTTGACATTTCTGATGGGGAGAACAGCGCCCCCTTTCTCATTTGCCTTCTGGGCCTCTGTGGAAGTCTTAACTTGTTAGCACATTGTTTGATTTTACACAAAGATACACGGCACCCCAGTGCAGCTGTAAGCTAAACCTGAGAATCAATAAAAACAATCCAAGTGTTAATGTGGCATCGTGCCCAAATCCACTTATTTCATAATATATTAAATCTGGAGCTTACACTTAACTGAAATCCCAGTGAAATGCTACCTATTAAAGTAAGAGGATTTAATAGGTAGATCTCTCAGAGAAACCTTAAGAACCTTGAGTGTTCAGTTGTGTTCCTTTAAAAGAACACATTTTAGATAGGTCTTCACTATGTGTCTTCACATCAGCTGGGTCTGTGAGATTAAAGTACAAATAAACATGTAACTGGTTAACCATTTTCCAGGAAAATAACTAATATCGGGTAATTTCCTCCTTCAAAGCTCAGAACGCTGAAAAGTCTGCACAAATAGAATAACATCGTAAAATCACTATTGTTATCATGTCTCTTCGGAACCATTGTGTGTAATTGCTATGGAAATGTAAAAATGTCTCTTTGTTTTTTTTTTCCTCCTCTCAAATAGCAAATGGTAACCCATTCAGTCTTTTGCAAGTTTGCTGCAAATGATGCCAGTCAAAGCATCCAATGAGACCCTCAGACATTAGTGTGTTAGACATTATCTGTAACACCTCTGGACCAAAATAACAAATAATATGCCTAGAGGTGCTGCCGTTTGTGACTGCTAGTTTCCCTGCATGGCATATGCCTGGAGAGTCTCAGATGAGAGGTGATTGCACAAAACTGTGATTGTGAGATGACTTAGCAGAACCCGTGATGATGTCCTAATGGCCTCCCGCTGAGGGGAACAGGAGTAATTGTTTGTCAGGGGAGGGAGCACATCTGTAACAAAGCATCTTCTGCAAACCAAGCAGCCATGTGGAAAGGGAAAGTGAGAACCGTAGAGCCGGGAGACAGTGGAGAAAACGCGCAGGTTGAGCCGAATACAGCAGTAGCTACAGGGGTAGGGATGGAACCAGGGAGGAGTTGGGTGAGCAAGATTGAGGTTGTGTGCTTTGGAAAACAATACAAACAATTATTTAAAAATGAAATGCCTGCCTGCTAAAGTTACCAGTTTCTTCTGGCAACCTTGCATCATAATGAAGATGAGAGACAGTGAAATGCTAGGGAAGAAATTAGAGTACCAAACGGGGACAAAGCTTGCATAATTGTACATTCTCTAAGAGTGTTTTCAAAGCTTGGGCATTCTTTCAGCAGGAGTCGTTTCAATGTTATATTTTACATCCGGTAGCTTCCTTTGTTCATTGCTTACCCTAGTGATCTAAACCGAACCACTGTTTTTAAAACCATACTTTCAAAATCAAGGCAAAGCTATTGAATTTACACGCATTAGAAACATCAATGTCATATCGTACAATTGAAGGATACTTACAGCCCTGTATGCGGCTGCACTAAGGATCCTCCATTTATTTGATCAGAAATAAGCGAGGGCAAATAAGCTAATTAATGCTGCAAAATGCTAATTCCCTCCACCTTTTATCCCGGGTCGAAATTTTGATTTTATCTAATTTCTGAAGAACTGAAATGCTCATACCAGTGGTGTCTGTCATTATTAAAATATAAATCAATGCACAAGAGCATATTGGCCTATGGGAAAGACTGTAAAAAAATTTAATGCCCTCCACAAACAGCTGTGCGCCTGACCCAGCGGTTTCTTTTTGTTTGCTTTCCTGACAGGCTACCAGATTGCATCTATTTTAGTACTTTTAGCACATCTGAAGGTGTCTCCAACAACTCAGATTTTAAAATATGAAATTTTATCCCAAAGTTGCTATTATTAAATTTTAGTCAAATAAACTTTCCCTCCCTACCTCGCCTCTCAAGGCTACAAATCCAATCGGCTGTTAAATATCAGATTAAACACAACTGGATGCAGTTTTCACTTTAAAGGTTTCGAAGAGTGTTAAGGAATTTTTATATCAACGTGAGGCCCACGTTGGGAAGTGCTATATAAATGGAAACCTACGCACAAAAATTACTTCTTGTTTCCATTACCTGGCGTTACTTGGGAGGCTTTCAACCATCAACAGCCATTTCAAATCAGAGGTATCAATCATTATCATGGTGGAGCTGATGTGCCAGTGAATTCCACACAGGAAAGAATATGGAGGAGGTGAAGTGAAGGAGGAAACAGACCTATGTTTGTGTCATTTAGGAACGTACACACTAAGATTTTGGGTGACCAATGAGGGTTTTTCCAGGATATGGGGCCTTCAGTGCTGAATTGAGAAAGTCCCAGGCCAGCTGGGACAAGCTGTTCACCCGAGGAATTGTAAAAATCCACATAAGAGCCCATGTAATATGGACTCATATGATGATTTGATCATTTGATGATTTTAAAATCATCAAGATGCAAGATGAGCTTTCATTGCCTTATAACTCTCACACTTCAGAATCTCTGCTTTCAATAGTTTGCCTCTAACTAAAATTTCTTGTACCTTTGCTGATATCTACTCTCATTCCCATACATTTCTTCACAGTATCATTCGTCTATTTTTTTCTGTATATTGATTCCATTAGAACTAATTCAATATCTATGCCCCAAGTTTCAAAATAACTTCTGATTTTTGTCTACGTTAACCATCAGAAAGAATAATTCTTTTGTAAACCTGAATGGCCATGTTGTTTTGAATGCAGTTGCAGTCTGGACGTCTAAGGGCAAGAGAGGTATGTCCTTGCCATGGTGGTTCTTTACAAACAGCTATTACCTTCAAAAACAGACATGTCCATTTTCACTGGCAGTGCAGATATTATACTGTTGATACTATTGATAACTAGATTGTATTTGCTTTATTGGGAATGAGTCTCAATTAAGGCGGATCATAATATCTGTTTGAATTGGTTACAACATCTCCAACAGAAGCAATACTCTCTTGTTTCTGTCACCATTTATCGACTTTTTCTTTATTATGATGTATTGTAAAATAAAAAGATTCTGCAAAAGTGAGATCTACAAAAGTGTGACGCTGCGAAAGTGAGATTCTACAAAAGCGGGATCTGAGTCTACCAATAAGGTTTTTCTAATGTTCCTGTTAAATTGTGGCAATACTACTGTATGGTCCATTTTGAAACGGGTGTTTGTTTAGATTGAATAACTTACATGTTCAACAGCTATAGAAGGCTAGGCTGAAGCACAAAGTCAGCATCTGAACCTGAAAGGTGAACCTGATCAATTCACAGGAGCACCCACACAGCCCCGGAGAGTGTCAGATGCGTCCAACATCTGACTTGAGACATCGATGCAAGTAAGGACTCATGTAAGGGCTTGAAGAGTCCACGAGAATAGAAATAACAACGTAAAATTCATTCTCGGTAGAAAAACATATACATACATACTTTAGAAAAATAGCTTTGAACACACTGTGAAACATCATAAATAGGAAAGCATATAACCCACTTTTTCACAAGTTCAAAGCATTCCACGGCTCTCTCAGAACGAGCAACAGATGCTTCCTTACAAGCCTTGTTTTCATCTCTACTTTTGGCTGCTCTTAATCTAGATCAAGATCTTATCTTGGTATTACACTAGTGGCACGATGGATCACTTGTGACAGATCCGCTGGCTCCAGCTCACATCAGCTGAGGACTTTACCACCAGATTGATGTCACTAAAATATTGTTTTCATCGTGTCCCCCCACAGACCAATATCTCCCGTGACTCTACACTGCACATGGAATGGGGTCCAGACACACTGTACTCACAGTCAAGCTGATCCCCAACTGCTTTCATTATCTTTGTCCTTTTAACTAATTTCCTTCATTGTGAAAGCCTATGACCAAGTTGCAGAAATTCTGGAAAATAAACTTTGAGGAATTCTCATAGAATTAATATCTCACTTCGCTGAACAGCACGTGAATGGCCCTAAATTGATGGTTAAGTGTCCTGGATGTGTATGCTTTTGTCTTTTTGCCGATTTTCAGTCACCATAGATGGCAAAAGTACGTAGTAAATGCTCAAGGTCAAGTTCTCCTATCTTTATCCAACTGCCCATGTAATTCTTTTACAATGAAGTTGTATTTAGTGGATGTCAATTGTCTCAAATTTTTATTTATGTCAAGTTTGTTGGGGGAATACAAATTCTGATCCTCTCAGGTCATCTCCTACAAGCATGCAAATAGGTTTTCTGGAAAAAACAACCCTTTCCCTCTTACCCTAAAAAGTTTACCTATTCTTAGAATCCAGGACTTGATATATCCGATGAAGCCAAGAACTTTGAATAATTGTGAGAATTTCAATATCTTTGAGGATCGATTTATGTATATCCTCAGCTTATGAGCTATAGTATAATCTAATTAGAAATGGGAGATAATCTATAGTTTGAGGCAGTAGGAAAATGGTTGAAAAGTGATATTTTTATCCTAACCAGCCATTAACATCATCAGTAGCAGGAAAATAAGGTACAAATGAATGACTTGAAATGAAATGTAAATAAAGGCCTCATATGCTACTCCAAAAACCTCCCCCCACATTCTTTTAAATTTTATTACCTAATTTGTTCTCCCCTGAAACTTAGAAGAACAAGGATTTTTAGCCCCATCAAAAGGAAGAAAACGAGGCTAGGAGGCATTCATCACTTGCCAATGATCACAAAGTTTATAAATAGTAGAACTGGGGGAATAAAACTAAGTGTACATTAACAAATAAATGTATTAAATGAGTTCGTTTTCATTTTATGGAGTGTCACATACAGGGAAGGGTTTGAAGACAGTGACTCAGTGGGTATAGCATGTGTTTTCTATCCATGCCTCAATCAATTCAACAAATATTTATGGACCACCTATCACAGGCCAGGCGCTGTGGCTGACATGGAAGAAGCCATCAGTGGACATAACACAGTCCTTGCCTTCAAGTTGCCTACAATCTGGTGAAATCGACAAGTAAAGAGGCCAATAGAGTGGAACGTCATCACTGCTCTGAAGCTGAAACTCATGCCTATAGGGCCACGTGATCCTGCCTTAGGAAGTCAAGAAGGCTTCATTCTATTCAACACAGATTTATTAAGCTTCTGCTATGGTCTTGGCACTTTGTTGACAGAAGGTATACAATGATGATAAACGATAATAATTACTTTGTAACTCCCAGTGAACAGCTGACAAATAATGCAAACTCTGGAGTAGGTTTCTCACCTCTCGAGGCTGTTAATGTGCAAAGATGTGTTTTATCCTCCATACCTCCTCTACATGTCTACGTCCTTCCTCAGCTTACAAAGTTGTAGGTGTTTGTCATTCCCCCATCAGGCAATTTGTCTAGTTTTAATGCCAACCTTCACTTTCAGAGCTCAATACTTAGGATCAAAATGGGAAAATAAGATAATCACAGTTCCTATACAGCCTCACCTCCACTCATTTATTTCAGAAGCCACCTATTGAATGTTCTTCACCAACAGTTTGTACGCTTTGTAAGTTTCTAGCCGTTCACCAAGCTTTTGATCATTCTGTGGATCAATATGATGTTTTGGATGACTAATCCAAAGCAGAAGCTTTCAAGCCCTGGATTTAAGAGGTTTAAAAGGCAGCAAAGGCAGAAGTACAGATAGCCTGTCATTCCACTTCATAGGCAACCCTGCAAATGGAACATAGGGCCTCTCTCGCTATGGGAGTCTGCTCTCCTGCATTTGGTCTGCGAGCCACATGGCTTGGCAGCCAGAAGCCTTGCCCAGCACTTCCGGCAGTTGCAAAAGCATTTGCTGCACCATTGCAGGATCGACTGTTTATTTATATTTGCGAAGGAAATTGTCTGCTGCAGGCCAAGTATAGGTACTGTTCACGGGCACTTGCCAGTTTCTCAGAGAAGACCAGGACCTACAGGGGCACCAGAGATGCTCTAATCTCAGTCCACATGGCCAGAAGCCCTATCACATGTATATGCTTTCTTGCCAGGCTCTGAAACTCAGCTCTTATCATTTGGGTGGGTTCTAGCCAGTAAGCGCCCCTCGCCTCAGGTAGTCACGGGAAACACATGTCCTATGTGTCACCATCTCTGAGGTATCTAGATTCTGAGAATTGCCTCCGCCCACTCCTTCCTTATTTTGGCTTCTGTGTAATTCCAGGTGAGGCGTTCCGCTGGTACCGCTAAGGCTGCCTCCATGAAGCCACCGTCCTGGCTCTTTGCACGTGAATGTTATGGTCAAATTTCTATCTCAGAGAGATAAGTGAAGCATTACCATTTATTGATCATGACTAACTAGAATGACCAACACCCCAAAGTAACTGCAGGCCAGAGACAGACTTTGCAAGCGGGGTTTAACTTTTAATTAAAAAGGGTTGGCTCCTGGTACTCATAACAACTTGGATGAATCTCAAAGGCCTTAGGCCAAGTGAAGGATGTCATTCTCGAAAGGTTATGTACTGTAGGATTCCATTCGTTAGAAGATGGAATGGGGGGAAGGGTGACTCTAAATTGATAGAAGGAGTTTGGGGAGTGATGGAACTCTTCTGTACCCTGACGATTGTAGTAGTTGCATGAACCTATGTGCATGCAAAAATTTCATAGGACTATACACACCAAAACTACCACAGTAACAAACCAATGAGCATGTGAAAATTGATGAAATTTGAATAACTTCTGCAGTTTAGTTAATCATGTTTTAGTAATACCAATTTCCTTATTTTGATAATTATAGTATTTTCTCAGGTAATATCATGGGCAAAAGCTGGATGAAAGACACACGAAAATCCTCTGTACTATTTTTGCAACATCTGTGAAAGCCAAAAAGTATTTCAAAGTGAAAAGCTTCTTAAAAAGTAAGAAGTAGTAAGTACATTAGTGAAAGCCTCATTTTCAGTGATCAGATACTTGTGGTCTTATTTTTTAAATGAAGCTATGATCAATACAACTTAATAAAAAAAAAGTGAAGGCTGAGGACATAGTTAACCTGTAGAATTGCAACAAGTTATCTTCTGTCTTTACCTACACTATTTGAGCTGGTCTTTGAGACAGAGCCTTTACTACAATAGCTTATAGTAATATGTACAATTATCATTTCTGCCTGTGGTTTGAACTTTTCCATTACCTAGCTGAATTCCTATGCCTGAGTGTCAGACTTAAAGATCCAGTGGTCTACTAAATACTCATCCCTTAAAGTCAACCAGGTGAAAGCATCCCCAGTTACTATTCCTCTCCAAACCATCTCTTGCCCCTGCTTTCCACCACCACAATTGTATTTTTCTCCTGCTTTTTCCTACCTCCGTTGGTAGGGCAAAGACATAAGACAGAATCCTGTGAGTCATCCTCAACAACTCTTTTATTCCCAACATCCATTTTAAGCTAAGTCCCTCTGACTGTATCTCTTAGATACCTGCTGGATTCTCCCTTTTCATCCCAATTGCCACTGTCAAGGCATTTCCTCAATGGTCCTGTTTTAATAGACTGTGGCTAGGATCCTTAATTCCAATTCTAGAACACGCAAGTGCATCAGGGTGATCTTAGAACATGCAGGTCTGGTTCCACTCTTCAGAACCCTATTCTGAACAGGGTTAAGCCTGGTTAAACTTAATCAGCCTTAACCAGCTTTGTATGTAAGTTTAACCAGCCTTGTATGTAAGATAGACCCTCAAAAAAAAAAAAAAATCTGTCCCTCACCTACCTTTGTAGCCTAATAGCTCATCACTTCCCTTCTGAAATGTAGGCTTCAGAAACACTCAGCTACTTACACTACCCAAAAGGAAACTTGTCATTCCCTTTCACAAACTGTTTCCTCCACCCCAAATTCTCTTCTTATCCTCTTCTTCCTGCAGAACCCGTATTCATTTCCCAAATTCTGGCACGGTCACAGCTTTCTCTGAAATCCCATCATAAAAGTCAAATACCCTTTCATTACTTTGTATTCATATTACTAAACATATATTTTTTTACATATCTACCTCTTTGTCTCTTTGTGTTTTCTGAACCTAACCATAGTTTATTCAACTTTGTATTCCTAGTACCTAGTATAGTAAGTCTCAGTAGATGGACTGTTAAATAAACAAGTGAAAGATTAATAAATAAAGCAATGTTTACATGTCTCTTTAAAGCTATGTATTTAACAATGATATAAATAAACGCTGTATAATAAAGTGCTTAGTATCTAATGCACTCCAATCTAGAGAACTTGTTTATCTAATGCTTTTATAACTAAACATGTAAATAATAAAATAAGCCAGATTACTTTATAGTTGTTAAACTGGAGCTGTTCAACTCTACAGTTCTTCTCTAGAGAAAAGAAATACTTTCTGTGTTTTATGTAGTGGAAGGACTTTACCCAGAAAAAGAACATTAGTTACCCAACTTGGAGGTTCATTGTGTTGCGTCTGTTTGGAAATCACATTTGCCTTCAACCCATGCCTGTTGCTGGGAAATGAAACACGATGTGCTGATAATGAATCAATAATATGTTGATACTGTGCACAGGGATTAATCAAGAGCCCTCATTCTCTTTCAGGACAATTTCAAGCCGCCAGTAATCAACAGAGGCATGCAAGCTGGAGAGCAAGCCAAGCACGCACTTGACTGTGACAATCAAGCTGTACATACCAATCTCCATGGTGAAATTCAAGAGAGGGCCTTCCAGCCCCAAGGCTAGAAATGCACACAATCTTAGGTTAAATACCAATCCCCTCATTCTCTCTTTGGGTCAACTAGTACACGTTCAAATTACTTAACCTTGAGTTGCTGCCTTTGTAATGGAGACACTAACTTACCTTTTCCTTTATACTTGAGAGGAATATCTAATTAAAATAAAGATTTTCCCCTCCATTTGGATATAAATGCTTCATTCTTGCAGCTGACCATTTTTATCAGTTCTTGCCTCCTCATTATGTAGAGAGTAAATATCAACTTCATAGAGTAAAGTAGACCATTACAGCTCTGATTAAACTGACCCTAACAATCTGGTGTTGATAGTCTCCTTCAGGGAGAATTCATTGATAAATAATATGAGGATACAAAAAATGCTGTTTTAGCTGCTCTTCTGAAAAACAATTCTTTGAAGTAAGGCAATATAAAAACTGCTGAAAAAGTTTGATCCTGTTTTTATTTTCCCACTTAAAATTATATGAAGATAAAACATTCATTCTACTACGACTCTCTAATTTTACACACAAAGAAATGTAAAACTAGACAAGTTAAATGGATTATCCCACTACCCCCTAGTTAGTTGTTTCCAGAATGTTAATTCAGTTCAACCCCCTGTGTTCAAAAAACCTACCTGCATCTCCCTGACTTTACTGACTGCTACCTTCCAGACCTTATTCCTTATTTGGACAGAAGTGCTCTCACTCAATACTAAATGTTCTCTTGGTCCGAACCATGGATCACACAAACCTCTGATCCCAGGCAGAAAAGACGTCCGGGCTTGGCTTCTCCGATCTAGCAGGTAGCTTCCCTGCTGAATATTTACCAGATGTGCAGGACATCTTCTGTGTTATCTTATAGGTCCATCTTTGTCCTACCCTGTGCCCCAGGAGGCTGACAAATATGGGTTACATCAACGTGCAAATTTATCTTCTGGTTTCTGGTTGGATTTAGCCAATTTGGAGAACCCCCAGGAGACGGAGAAAGGAGGAGAGCGAAGTCATGCTATTCATTCCCACAGTTCCCTCCCTCAGGGTCAACTAACTCCCTCAGCCCAGAGTCCCAGCACCTATTGGGTGCCCTCTCACTGGGTAACAGACACCCACTATTACAGGTTTCAGCATCACTTGTGCTTTCTTCATATCATGTTCACACCTTTATAAGCAGTTTCTTTACAACTAATTCTCCTCCAACTACACACTTTCTTTCTTGTTTGGACCCAGACAAATACATGAAAGGAAGAAAAAGAAGAAGTAGAATATAAAGCACCGGAAAAATAAAATAATATTTTCTCTGCTCTTCACTATCTCATCTCTATCTCATCTTCCAAAATCATGTTTACTGGCAACACAAACTCTAAGAATAGCTTATCATATGTCCACTAAGCTGTTCTTCTTATTAAAATGTTGTTTACAAAAATAGACCACTGTGCAGGGGGTGCGGGTTCGATCCCTGGTTGGGGAACTAGGATCCCACATGCTGCATGGGGCAGCAAAAAAAAAAAAAAATTAGAAAAAATAGACCACTTAACCTAAGCAATATATCATCACTTATATCAAGTCATACCTTACATTTGCAGAGCACATAAAAGTAAAATGGTTTTTCTTAGCTCATCTGTGACAATCCCTATCTCCTAAAGCATTGAAATGTGGAAATGCTCTTAAGAGAAACTTTTGATATGTTACTGCCTAATTGAACACATTCTTATGAAGATGCTGACACTTACTATACGTGTACAACAATGCTCTCATCAGTTACAAAACCGATTAATAGCATAGATTGGATCAGTCTACTGTGGAAGGACATTATCTCCTCCCCAACTTTGAAAGGTATATTTCAAAAACCTTCACATGAGAATGAGTTCATGATTGAGGGGTTAAAGCATAATTTTCAAAATATTCAAGACACGACTCTCATGTAAATATAAAATGAACATTAGCAAAGATTTTATTAATTCATTAATGAAGGAACAGGTAGGATGGAAAGACTAGTTCAAAGGAGATTTTGAGAAACAGAGACGTGTAAGACAGAGACTCCCTCTTTGATCTAATTTTAGTCAGCCTCCTCCAAGACCTCTAGGCCTTGACCTTGCGCTTTAGTTTAGTCAGGCCTGCAGCACCCAGTTGTAGCAAGAAATTTGCTAAGTCAGCTTAAAAGGAACTGTCACGCTCAGCATCTGGTCACCCTCAATATCTGAGCAAATTCCTTGAGTCCATCCCCCCACCTCCATCTAGTAAGATCTGATCACCCTGTTCTGACCAGCATGAACCCTGTTTGGTCAGTTTAGCAAGAATTCCCCCCAGCCTTGATATCTCCTTTATTAATTTTCTATTCACCAACTCTCCCACCCTCCTCCTTGGCTATAAATTCCCACTTTTCCTTGTATTCAGAGTTGAGCCCAATCACTCTCTCAGCTACTGCAAAACCTCGTTGCAGTAGTCTCTTGAATAAAATCTTCCTTACCATTCCTTAACAAGTGTCAGCATAATTTTTTAACATTAATCACTCAGTTAAAGAAATGCTGAAATAGATTTGCTAGTAGATACAAAACCGTGTAATGTCCTGTAGAGAAATAAGACTATAACATTTGACATCATCTTTTCTACCAGCCAGAAGCACACAAGTTAACATGTAAATGGAAAAGACTGAAAAACCCTTGAGCAGCAAATAGTTAAGTCAACACAGGTGCATTCCCTAATAAAGTTAAATAGTTCTTGGGTGGGTCTGTTAAACAATGGCACTGCAAAGTCATTCAGGCAACCTCTGGTTTATTTACAAGTTTTGGATAACTCTTCTTAATAAAAGATATTAACACTTTATGGAATATGAAGTTGAAATGGATTAAGTTATTAGTAAGCCTATGCCAATCCCCCAATTTTTTATTTGCTGGTATCAAAATGAAGACAAAATCCTATGGAAGCATATCACAGCAAAATCTCCATTGATAGTTTATTAGAAATAAAGAAAAATCTATCTGTGGCTTAGGATTCCTTCTGCTTTTCTACTCTGTATCTACTCCAGGTCAAAATAGGCAATATACATGAAGTTCATGAGATTCTTCCTTTTCTATCTAACTTTAATAATTTTCTTTTTGATATAGCGCTTTTCTTCCATCTGTGCTGACTCTGCAACTTTTCTCACAAGTGGCAAAATAAATTTTTTGAAAATTGATTTCACGAGACACAGGCTTTAAACTACCCCCTGCTTGTAGAAAGAGTTTTAAGGGTTTTTTTTCTTACTCAGACTATTCTTAAAAGTTTCCAAATATTTTCTCCTTTAAAATCATTTTGAACACTTTTTAACATAATATGACAAATCAGTTTATGAATACAGGATTCTCTCTCAAAAATAAAGTAAAAAACTCAAGAAAATGTGAATAAACAAAGTTACAGTGGTGAAAAATAAGAGAAAATATTCCATAGGAAAAAAAAAGTAATAACTGCAATAAATACCATATGTCAAGAATGAAAAGTGGCCTATTACATACCATAATAGTTTGTCTTCAAACGAATTATACACCCTGTGGCTCCATGAGGCAAAAAGTAGCAAACCCAAACTCATACAGCTAAAAAGTACACATCAGGATGTGAACCTCTATGGATTGCTTTTCTCTACACAAGGCTGCCTTTCTAACAAATGATATATTTTACCCTTTATAGCTATGAATTATAGTGGCACTAAAACAAAGCAACCAATCAGTTTATTAATATCCATTGATTCTCAAGGGTAACACCTTCTTTGCCTTGTTGATTCTGGAAATAATTTCCTCATGAAAATAAAATGAGAATAGGATATATTTCATTACCATTAAAAAAGCTTAGTAGTTCAATCTTCCATATCTTTTTGAATTTTTACAAATACTTCATTAAAAATGTGATTGTAACAAAAATAACAAACTTAAAACACCCTTCCTTGCAAAAAAGGAATCTCTTTGTTTCTTCCAAAATTTTGATGTCAGATCTAAAATGTTTTGCTTTCCTGCAAAAGCATGCTTTTTCTCGGTTTTCACCTGCTGTGAGAATTATTCCTACATTATAATTAGTTCAGATAAATGAATGGCAAGATTGCTCTTCAGATTTTACTTTTTAAAGCTCATTTACATGATGGTCTATGATGACACGGTTATTAACAGTTTTTGGGCAATTAATTAGGGTAGTTGCTAGAGTTGTTAGCACAAAATGAAACTAAGAGGTTATTTTAGTAAAGCTTTCTGCTCAGGAGACAGGATAGTGGCCATTAATCCACACTGACTGAATGAATAGTGGTGTTACTCCTCTCACAGTACTTCATTTGGTAAGCACTATGTTATTTGGTAGTTTTTTGTTTTTGTTTTTTTTAACTTCAAAGTGTGAAGTTGGCATCCTTCAAACTACTGCCATATCCCTCTTCCCTTTCCTCTCCAAGCTATGGAGCACAGAATATGCACTGGCTGCTCTCCATTTCTCAAGAAACTCTTTTCATCTCATTACAGGCTTCATCCTACAGAAGGATGTCATAGTAGAATGTCCTGTGATAGCTTATGAGAATAAAGAAATACCTTCCAGTGGCTTAGGATTTCTCCACTTCCTTATACAATCTCTTCCCCTTTTCCAGATATCCATCTAGGACTTTCCAATATCAGTTCTTTTTTTTTTTTTTTTAATTAAATAATTTATTTATTTATTTATTTTTGGCTGTGTTGGGTCTTCGTTTCTGTGCGAGGGCTTTCTCTAGTTGCGGCAAGCGGGGGCCACTCTTCATCGCCGTGCGCGGGCCTCTCACTATCGCGGCCTCTCTTGTTGCGGAGCACAGGCTCCAGACGCGCAGGCTCAGTAATTGTGGCTCACGGGCCTAGTTGCTCCGCGGCATGTGGGATCTCCCAGACCAGGACTCGAACCCGTGTCCCCTGCATTGGCAGGCAGATTCTCAACCACTGCGCCACCAGGGAAGCCCCCAATATCAGTTATTTCCTTCCTGGGCCCCAGCCTTATAGCAGCTCTTTTGCCCCTTTCCTATTTGCCCATTTCTGTTCCCCTCTAACCTGAAAAGAACCTAATTATAGGAATGAGATCAGTACGCAATTTAACCTAACTCCTGACTTACGCTCTCCTGAACGCACACCATGCCTTGCCTAACCTGTTGACTCTTCTCCTAGATAAAAAGAAGTAAGAATGAAGAATTAAGTAGTTAAAAAAATGACTAGCTCTCTTCCCCGTTTAGCCCCCTTGGCAACCCAGCAGGCGGATCACACAGGCAAGATAACATCCAGAGAGAGAGTTAGCCAGTCTGCACGCCATGGAGAATGATGCAGAACCCAACCTCCTGCCTCGATGATTCACTGAGATTCTTCCCCCATTTTTCCCTTTAAAAACTGTCATGGCTGAACAGAATCTTTGGAGTTGATCTCTGTACATGAACCCACCTTCTCCCCAGCTTGGCCACTTTTCTGATTAAAGCATCTTTCCTTTCTACTGACACTTGCCTCTTGAATTATTGGCTTTTGAGAGGCAAGCAGCTGAACCTGAGTTCTGTAACAAGCCTAAGGCTGTTAGGTGGGACCTGAGGCAAATGACTCTGCAGTTCTGTACGATACATGAGTTTGCAGTGACATACAGACTTTCAGGCTGAGCCAGTAAAAGCTTCTGCTCAGTTTTCTACTTTCTCTCCCCCTGCCACAGGAGGATAGCCATCCCAGTGTCACCCAGACTCACAGAGAAATACATTTTTGCCTTACTGGAAAATAAATTTTGCTGTGTAAAGCCACCAAGATTTCTTAACATTGTAGCACAATGTAGTTTACCCCACTAATGCACCTTGGAAAGAACTTGAAGTAAGGAGTTCTGAGACTGGTGTCTTCTAGGCTGATTTATTCAGCAGCCCCTTAGCCTTTTATATTTCTAACACTCACAGCACCATGCATGCTCCCTTAAAGATTTATTGCAATTCAGAGAAATGGCAGCAAAACTTTTTTCAGCTCTGTTGAGGAATAACTGACAAAATTGTAAGATATTTAAAGTGTATATGGTGATGATTTGATATACTGGCAACCAATTTTTTTAACCAAGATTTATAGGTAACAAATTTAGAGTAGAGAAAATATATTATTTTAAAAGCTGGCTGTGGTTTGACCTGGCTGTACCAATAGAGCAGAGGATAAAGAAAGAATAGCTTTTGTTTGAAAACAACTTCATGGGCCTTTCTGTAAATGAAAGGCATGTTCCCCGCTCCCAAACTCTCTCAAGCAAACACACAGCATTTGGATAGAAGGTGTCTAAATTACTTTGCTTAAAAAGTGATTGGAATTTTGAATGTCCCTTCAAGAGGACCTTAAGTATTGGGGAAAGGGGGGGGGAGGGCTTTAGTGAATGGCATAGAAATAAGTACAGTGAGAAGAGTGCAGGCCACAAGAAATTCCAGGTGGAGACAAGGGATGAGAAACATTAGAATAGTCACTTCAGCAGGACAGATTCTGTTTAAGTTGTTGCCTATTCTGTGCTGGAGTGTGACCCCCTCGGTGGTCCAAAAACTTCAGGAGGACTCTGTATTAAAACATTGGATCTAGCTTTTAAAAAGCTAATACCCATAGAAAGTTTCCACGACTTAACATGATTTCGTTGGTAGTGGACAGTTACTGTTTGTGTCTGCCCATCCGCCATCTCTATTTTCTGAGAGGTGTACAAACTAGAATGCCTTAGATGAGTTTTTAATGGATTACCTATAAAAAATAAGCAAAGAGGCACTGACAGCTACAGCCACTCTGAACCTCTTAACCTTCCCATTCCAGCTCTCCAGAGGTTTATGAATGAATAAATTTTAATTAATTAATTACTCAATCAGTGAACCTTCCAACAATCAATTCTGACTAATTTTCCTTCCACTAAACTGGAAAAGAAAGAAAGAAAGAAAGAAAGAAAGAAAGAAAGAAAGGGAACCTTGTCACCACTATAGGTAAATTAATGCAACATCAGGAAATATTAAAGACCAAGAAAGGGGAAAACGGGCTTAAAACAGATTGTCTTTCCTCTGGGAAAATGATTATGACTGAATTCTTCCCTACCCTCTCAAAGTCTGCACATCACACTGTTACAAGATCTCAGATAGGTCAGAATTAAATCACTAATGTTGAAGTGCACGCCTTCTGTCACATATAGGAGTTAACCTTCCCCATATCCTTAATTCTCTTTCAAAATCTTTAACAGACTGTTCGTCAGAGGCAACACAGGAAAAAGAGAACAGAAAAGAGAAAAAAAAAGCATCTTAGTAAGAACACTGTGTGGTTAGAATTTTTTGCTTTGTAGTGGACATACCTAAGTAACATACAGTATAGATCAGCCAAACATTTTTGGACTAAAAACTTTATAGCATTTCAAGGTCCTTCCCAGGAAAGCTTTGGTTTGGACAGTTTAGTTGCATCATGGCACCCTGTCGTACTGTAGTTGAGCAACACAGCATAAACAGTCACTTATTTTTGCATTTAAGATATATTCCAAGTATCTTTAATTCACAACTATCCCATGGCATTTCATAAAATCAAGTATACATTGAAAATATTGCACATTAATATTTATTTTCAACTGCATACTCTTCAAGCATCAACAGTAAATAAAAGCAACAATAAGTCTTTACAAAAGAGTAATCTGTAAATATGAGGGCTTTCTTTTACAATGAAATTCTTATTTAGATGTATAGAAAAAAGTATACCTTATAAAATATGACATCACCTCCTCCCAAACCAGGTCAGTTCATAAAATCCCTCGCTTTCTACCGGCATTTCTATTCAAGTATACACACAAGCATTTCCATGCATTTATTTTACATGGAAATTATTTTAAATCATGAATTATTGACACAATATACTTGCACTTTATGCGAGATGTTTTCACTAGAGAACAAATATTTATGGTTATACTACACAAAAATTGAATTTTTTTCAACTCCCAGTCACGTTTTACTCTTTTGAATTTCATCACTTTAGTATTTGGCATTTCTGTGGCCTAAAAAGACTAGAATCATTTAAGATTTAATGAAGAGCTATTTACCTCCTAAATCTTCTTCCCTTGAGTAATGAAATAATTACCCTCCCATAATCATGAAAACGTGAAACTTGAATCTCAAATTGAGCTGTTGGAAGAAGGGTTAGTGATGCTGCATAGGTGATCACCATGGTAACATTTGGAAATGGAACTGATGTCAAGCCAAGAGCACAGTATTTCTATTCCCACAAGAGCCCGACCAGGGACTGGAGATGAACTCTTGCATGGTCTTAGGAAAATGACTGAAAGCTAACATTTGCTGGGTCTCCCACTGGAGTATACACATCACCATTTTATATCATTCTCAGAGGAAGATGATTTTAAAATACAACAAAACAACATATTCTCAATAGTTTTAATTAAAATTGCTTTGCAACATTATATCACTATGGTGTGTGTGTGTGTGTGTGTGTGTGTGTGTGTGTGTGTGTGTGTGAAGGAACTTGCTGTAACATTCAAATGAGGCTTAGCCCTAAGGAAGACCATGATGATGCTAGAAAGGGAATTCACCAAACCTTTATTCACATAACAGAGATAATTAAATAATTAGACAATCTCTATAAGATAAGAGCAAGTTAATACATTTTTAATGGCATGGATGAGGAAGGCGATTCCATAAATCCTAAGGAGAATATGATTTACTTGGAACTGGAGAGAAATAATTAGTGTCACTCTGGTCCTGGCATCAAGTGTGTGTATGTATGTGTGTGTGTGTGTAGAACACATTCTATTCTAATTTCATGGTATACAGGAAAAGCTAAATTGGACTTAATGTGAAAAAGATAAGCCAACATAAATTAAAAACTAATATAAAATATGTATACAAAATTTAGCATCATAATTTTCAAGTACATATAGTGACTTAAATTGAGATTACTTATAGTTCTTCTAAGACAAAGAGTTCATACAATAATTATGTAATTAACAATTGTAATTAGTATACTAAATGTTTGTATGCAACTGAGTGCTGGTACAGTGCTGTGAAAACAGTTTGTTCACCTAAGTAGATAAACAGCTCCCTTGTAATCTTGCTTATGTTTTATTTAACAATATTAAATATTTTAACAATGTATAATAATTTATATATTTATAATATAACATGTATGTAAGTATATAGCAATTTATAACAAATACAGTAACAAATATTTTCTAGAGCCATTGAAAAGGTAAACTTCAGTCTATCTCACCAATTCATTTCTTCATTTCATCAATCAATCAATCAATCACTATTGAGCACCTGCCATCAAGTACTAGGCTAAGTGTTGCAGAAATAAAGAACAAAAATAGACACAGTCAGTCTTGGACTTGTAGGTCCACTGGTGAAGGCACTAGTCAAATATTCACACAAATAAACGTAAAATCACAACTGTAGCAAGTTTTTATCAAAGGAAAGTACATGGTGGTCCATAAACCACAATAGTAGAGATATGACCGTAAGGAAAGATCAGAACAAGATTCCCTAAGGAAGTGAAATAATTGGCAAAGGAAATATATGTGCTATATAAATAAAATAAATTAAATAAATGTGCCCTATTCTGTCTTCTATGTTGTGGAGTAAAATTTCTGAACCCTATGTTAATGATATTAATATACATATATTTTTCACTAGTGAGGTTGAACATTTTCCTTTCTTAATGAGTTGAACCTCATCAATTATTTTGTTATTTTTCTGGTGCTGTCCTTTTCCCATTCATCTACCCCAGCCAATACTTCTTTCGTAGACTTAGTAGAAATGCATAAAGATCAGTATCTATCAAAACTCCATGCTTGTTGATTATTCCACAAATATTTGTTATTTATCTACAATTATAGGTTGAATTATGTGCCCTCAGAAAGGTAGGTTGAAGTCCTAAGCCCCAATACCTCAGAATGTGACCTTATCTGGAAATAGGGTCATTAGTTAAGATGAAATCATACTAGTTTACAGTATGACTGGTGTCCTTATAAGAAGACAGCCATGTGAAGACAAAAAACACACAGGGAGAATGTCATATGACAAGGAAGGTGGAAATTGGAGTCATGCAGCTGCAAACCACTAGAAGCTGGGAGGAGGTGAGGAAGCACCTCCCAGCAGGTATTGAAGGGAGCTCAGCCCGGCCAATACCTTGATTTTGGACTTCTCTCCTCCAGAACTATGAGACAATATACTTCTGTTGCTTTAAGCCACCCAGTTTGTAGTCCTTCATTACAGCAACCCTAAAGAACTAATAGTACCAGGCACTATTCTAGGCACTTATTAGATGGACACTACAAAAAATGCGATGACATAAGAACTATGGTCCTTGTCTCACAAGAGCTTCCAATAGATACGTATATGAACTAACTTGAAGATGATGAAGAATATATTATTTTTGGATGAACATGTGGTAGAAATTACAAATAGTTGCATAACAAATTAAGAAAACACATTGGAGATATTTAAATTTAAAAAGAGTAGAGGGACCATATGGGCAACGCATCTTCAAATCTGTTAATCTAAACAAGAACTCAAATGATGCCCTAAATATAACTTAGTCTCCGTCATGAGAAATGAATAGAATTAAAGCAGAATTTCTGACCACATCAATACCAAGAAAATATCACGTACAATTAAAGGAGTCCATATACACTTAGAGATTCAGTCAATTACAAATCCCCCTGCTTCTAGAGACTGAGGTCAAGCACTTTAAGTTGTATAAATAATGGTGTAGTAATTTAATTGCTAATTCCATTTTCACATATTATATGAAAATAATAGACTATAATGGAAATGGTATGGGAGTAGACATAATAAAATGTGGTAATTTATAATGTAAATAGATGCAGTGAGTGACATACACAGTGGGCCAAATTCTGCTCTTGAATGAACACACAAGGGTCCTGTTAACTTTAGAATTAGCTGTGTTCACTCATATGCATAAGATGATTCTCAAAAGCAGTATTTTTTCCTGAATGAACTGATAGAGATTTGTATATTTTCATATAAATCAGATGAAAAGTATGTTCACCAATGAAGCTTACATTCTAGTGGGGGGTACAGACAGTCAACACACAATTAAATCTGCAAAATTATATCAGAGAGTGTTGAATGCTTAGCAGAAAATGAAAGCAGGGTGGTGATATAAAGTAACTAGGGGGCTGCTCTAGATTAGGTAGTGCTGGAAGACCTCCGGGAGGAGGGAACCCTTCGGCTAAGATCTGAAAACTAAGAAGGGACCAGGAATGGAAAGATCAGTTGTGAGAGCATTCTAAGCATAGGAACAGCCAGTGCAAAGGCTCTAACTCGGAAATGATTTTAGTGTATTCGTTTGCTAGGGTTGGTAAGAAATTACCAAAAACAGCAGTTAAACAACAGGAATTTATTCGACTATAGTTCTGGAGGCTAGAAGTCCAAGATAAGGGGTCAGCAGGGTTTCATCCTTCTGAGGATTGTGAGAGAAAATCTGTTCCATGCCTCTCTCCAAGCTTCTGGTGATTTTCTAGCAACATTTGGCATTTCTAGGACTGTGGAAACATCACCCGGATCTCTGCCTTCATCTTCACAGGGCATATGTACATGTCTGGGTCCAGATTTCCCCTCTTTATAAGGACACCAGTCATAATTGATTAGGGGCCCATTCTACTACAGATGACTTTATCTTAGCCAAACTAATTACATCTGCAATGACCCTGTTTCCAAATAAGATCACATTCTAAGGTGCTAGAGGTTAGGACTTCAACATATGAATTTCAAGGGGACATAACTGAACACATAACAGAGTGTTTGAAGAATGCTAAGAAGGCCAAAGAGACAGGAGTGGTGTGGCTGAGTCCTCTCATCTGGTAATTTCATGCTTACTGAACCAGTTATGATGTTTTCAACTACAGATGCCAAAAAATAGATCTCAAATTGGTTTAAGCAATAAGATATCTAATCGACTTGTATATCTGGAAGTATGAGGTTGGATGCAATTCCAGTGGGTTTCCTCAGAATTATAAATGTTAATCTTTCCTCAGGGTATTATCTTTATCCCCAGGCTTAAGATAAGAGGATAAATGGCTTTAACAGAAATAAGTGCAGGGGGAGAGAGAAAATTAGCTTTGAAGACCACCCTGAATAATGCAGAAAATCTCTCTTCTCCAATTTCAGTGGTTCCAAATGCATCTCAAGGCCATTCCTGAACCAATGACTGGCAAAGAAATAGATTAACATAGCTACATGCATCCCTGTAGCTGGGAGTGCCAGGCATGGGCATGCATAGATGAGGAATGGAGATCTGATTAGAGAGGAAGAAGGAAACTTGATGCTAAATAGACAACACACAGTATCCATTACAGTCACCAAGCAACATTTTGGTCTCACAAACATGAAGACCAGTTTCTGGATGCACAGGTGTCTCCCCAGTTTATGACATCCTGTGAGTACTAACCTGACCCCAGGCATCTTTCATATTTAATGCTTTCTTTATATGATCAATTTCAGTTTCCAACTTAAATGTTTCTGAGAACTACTACCAAACAAACAGATACTAGGAATACAAAGATGAACCAGACACAGTCCCTGAATTTGAGGAACTCACAGTTTAATGCGGGAAGCTGACACATAAACAGATAAATATAAAACAGTGCAGTGAGTCCACAAGAGGGATGTATACACATGATGAAAGCCAAGGAAATGGTCACTGACACAATATGGGAATTAAGGGAATCCTTCCTAGAGGAGATGAAAGCATAGCTATGTCTAAAAAAATAATTAAGATTAAAACAGGCAATGTACCAATGTACCAATGTAAACTGGTACCGCCACTATGGAAAACAGTATGGAGGTTCCTTAAAAAACTAAAAATAGAGCTACTATATGATCCAGCAATCCCACTCCTGGACATATACCCAGAGAAAACCATAATTCAAAAAGATAAATTCACCCCAATATTCATTGCAGCACTATTTACAATAGCCACGACATGGAAGCAACCTAAATGTCCATTGACAGATGAATGGATAAAGAAGATGTGGTACATACAATAGAATATTACTCAGCCATAAAAAAGAATGAAATAATGCCATTTGCAGCAACATGGATGGACTTAGAGATTATCATACTAAGGGAAGTAAGTCAGACAGAGAAAGACAAATATCATATATCACTTATATGTGGAATCTAAAAAAAAGATACAAACGAACTTATTTACAAAACAGAAACAGACTTACAGACTTAGAAAATAAACTTATGGTTACCAAAGGGGCAAGGTGAGGGGACGCAGGGATAAATTAGGAGGTTGAGATTAACATATATATGCTACTATATATAAAATAATCAACAAGGAACTACTGTATAGCACAGGGAACTCTATTCAATACTCTGTAATGACCTATATGGGAAAAAGAATGAATATATGTATATTATAACTGAATCACTTTGCTGTACACCTGAAACTAACACAACATTGTAAATCAACTATACTCCAATATAAAATAAAAATTGAAAAATAAACAGACAAAGAAAGTGGGAGTGGGACAGGAGAAGGGCACATCAAACAGAGGGGAGAGCAGGAGCTGTTCACTGATGAATTGAAAATAATTTGGAATTAATAGAGAGTAAATTCAAGGAAGTAAGAAGCTGCAGATGAGACTAGAGAAGAAAATATTGGCAGGGAGAGTTGTGTGGCTTGTATACCAAGTTAAGAGGGCTGAGCCTGGGGAGCCATTTAGGTATTAGACAGGGGGAACAATGTTCAGGATTACAGAGGAGTGAGAAGTAGAGGCAAAAAAAATTCTAGTAGGAATATAAAGAAGTGGACAGATTAAAGAAAAACTTAAGTAAAAAAATATAGAAATCAATTGGCTGGAGGCAGAGGGGGTAGAAATCCAGGATTCTTCTCAATGTAGGGGAGGCAAAATTTTTCTTCTACCCTCTTATGTTGTGTTCCTGGGGACTGCAAATTAATTGACAAAAGCCATATCAACAGGAGAAAAAGCATGCACATTTTATTTTTAATTTTGTGTGTATGGGGGGGTTCCACAGAAAAGAAATGAAAACTCAAAGAGGCAGTTAGACCCCAGGGGCTTATATACTATTTTAACAATGGGCAATAAATTGTGAGGTGACTAGGCAGAGGAAAGGGGGGAGGGTTGTAGGTAAATTGTGGGGAGTAAATTGTGGGAAGGCGACTAGGAAATGTATGCTAGATAAGGATTGTTTTATAAGGTTTGTTATGCAAATTCGTCTTTCTCAGGTGATGAGAGTTGACTCCAATGATTAAGAGTCTAAGATTATGAGTCATGCTCCTCCTCCTGGAATGAGAGGGGAGGACACCTTTACAAATGGAAATTTACTTTACAAAAGGGAAATTAACGCCACAGAATTCTTTCTGTGTCTGCTGTTCCTCAATTGCATTCAGCTCAAAATAATCCTATGCTAGTGTGGCATATTATGGGGTGGCATATTCTGATCCCCTTCATTAGGCTCCTGTCTGTGTCCTTAATAGATGGTGCTGCCCCCAACAGAAGAAGGGGACCTGCCGAGAGGAGCCAAATTTAAGTGGGAGATGATGAATTCATTTTGGGTCATGTTGGCTAAATGTGCCTGTGGGATCTTCAGTAGAGATGTACTGAGAAGAGAAAAATGAGTCTGAGCTCAAGGGAGAGATCTAAATTAGAGCCATAGATTGGAAAGGAAGTGTTTTTAGGTAGCGATTAAAATCATGATATGCTTATGATCACAAAAGGAGTTTTATTTTCAGTGATGTAAAAACAGCAATGAGGCAAATAAGTAAATAAACAAACAAACCTAGGAAGAATTTTTTAAAAGAAAGATGAAACCATTAAAGAGTCAGAAAAATAAGACTATACTAACGATAATAATACCCAAACTTTTAAAAAAATTACAATGTGTCTCAGACTATTCTAAACACTTTGAAGATATTAACCCACTGAATACAACAACTCTATGAGGTAGTAGTTGTAATATTATCATCATCCCCATTTTGCAGATGAGGAGAATGAGGCAGTACAGGTAGTAGAAGAGCCATGATGCAAATCCAGGCAGTTTTGTCTGAGTCTATCCTCTTAACTGCCTTTAACAGACAGCTTATCTGACAATTAACAAAACAGGAAGCACAAATGTCTAATGAAATTCTGGAACAGTATGCCCTCACTAGCAATCAAATAAGTGTACAATGAAATAAGACACTTTTTTATTTGAATATTTGGCAGTTATTCTATAATAATAATGTCTAGAGTTTGAAAGACTTCCTTGAAAAATGAATTAACACACTCTATTCTTGGGAAATTTCCATGTAATAATTCACTTCTGGTGATATATATAGCTTGGAAATATCTGGAATAAAAGAATGCTCATTGCAATATTATTCAGAGTAGAAAAATTGGAAACAATCTAAATTTCCAACAAAGGGTGAATTAGTAAGTAAATCTTGGTACATGAAATACAATACAATTATTAAAATCTTGAATATGCAATGCTTTTAGTAACAGGGGAATTGCTTATGTGATAATGATAAGTTGAAAAAGCAGAGTGTGAAATTGTATATTTATTAAGGTTTAAACAATGAAAAATATATAGAGAAGAAAGGCAGGAAGGATGTCAAAACATTAACAGGTCTACCTCTGGGTGGTAAGGTTAGGGATGACTTTTTTAAAAACCTTGACTCTATTTTATTGTTATTTCTCCATAAATATAGAGATCCTTTGGCTTCCTCTCTAGTATAAAGCACTAGAATTCCAGAAAGTATTGGTAGCTTCCTCTCTAATGGAGCAGAATAGAGAAGAGCTGGCCCAGGGGAGTTCCCCTGTGACCTTGAGACAGTAACTTGACTGAGTCCTAGACTGGTTGGATCAGTAAAATGCAAGCCCAGAGCAGGTCCCCTCTCTTCCCAACTTGCTGGTCTGCTTCACAGATGGGAGCTATAGAGACGTCTCAACCTCCAAGTTCTGGGCCTCAGACAGTGCATGGTTTCAGGCTCCATCACTGGTAGAAGCAGCCCCTGTTCCTCTGAATCCCATTCCTTATGCCACATGTTCCCAGGAATAAGGTAACTAAATAACTAATTAATTAGTGCTTCAAAAAGGAGGGAATGCAAAGGGGTCAAGGGTATTAGGAAGTCATCGATTCCCCATGACTGTTCTCTAGGTTGAGGGCTGTGATGTTTGAAGGAACTGAGCGTCAGGAACTCCGTCCACCTGGGAAAGGGGTTCTCTGCATGCTCTGCCTGATAGTGTTAGGGTTGAGCTGCTGAGATTTTTCTCCACTTTAAGCCTAAAACCATCTGCCTAATTTCACCAGCCATTAACCCATTCTCTATCAAGAACCCTTTGGAAAGTCTTTCCTTTAGAGAAGCACTTCCTCCTCTAGGGTACAGCCCTGGTCCCTTGCCAGCCTGGGGTTACTCTCAGTTAGATCCTACAACCTTCTAACCTTGAGGAACATTCAACAGTCTCATGACTTATCTTTGACAGAACCACAGCATTGCCTGCCACGGCCCATCACTGAAGGCCTAGCTAACAGTCAGGCCTAGAACACACTTTGCACCCCAGACACTGAAGAAATTCCAAGCCCCGCTCACTACTGCCCTCTAGCCACTCCTGCTTTCCCTGGATACCACGAGTCAGGCCGGCTTAAGGCCTCTGGCCAGTCAGGAGCTTCCCTATTCTGGGATTTAAGGGCAAAGTTCATCCTGCGCACAGAGGAACTAGAGCCTGAAAACCTACTGGAGTTAAACAAGGGAAGGATGGAGTTGTCTATACAATGTCTTAAGTCAGTGTAGTCCATCTCATTTGAGTTCTAGGGAGAGGGGATGTGCTGGGGGGGTGGCCGCAAGGGGAGGCTCTAGCTATGGTCTGAAGAGGCTGTCAGAGGCACACTCACTCACTAGAGTCTTCCCAGGCGAGGGCTGCTCATGGTCGCATTACTAAAGGCCACACATATCTCTAGCCTCCTGGCTCCTGTGGAGGGCTTAGAATCCTTGAAGAAGCACCAGAGCACCAGAGGTGGTCTACCCAATTACAGCAGCTATGCCTTTCCTTCAGCACTGAGAGTAACCCAACAGGCCGACACAACGCCAACCTCATTCTGGTTCCTGAAGCCTTGGCCTTGAAAAGCCAGTTCATCTTCCCGTGCAGGAAGGAGCCCTTGTCACCCTCCTCAGTCACATCTCATTTTCTTGGTAGTCATCCATACACAGGCATACCTCCAAGATACTGTGGGTTTGATTTCAGACCATCACGATATGGCAAGTATTGCAATAAAGCAAGTCACCTAAATTTTTTGGTTTTTCAGTGCATATGAAAGTTACGTTTACACTATACTATAGTCTTTTAAGTGTGCACTAGCATTATGTCTAAAAAACCTCAGTGTACACCCCTTAATTTAAAAACACTTTATTTCCAAAAAATGCTAACCATCATCTTAGCCGTCGGGGAGTCATAATCTTTTTTGTTGGTGGAGGGTCTTGCCTTGATGTTGATGTTGCCGACTGATCAGGGTGGTGGTTCCTGAGGGCTGGGATGGCTGCAGCAATTTGTTAAAATAAGACAACAATGAAGTTTGCCTCATCTATTAATTCTTCTTTTCACGAATGATTTCTCTGCAGCATGCAATGCTGTTTGATAGCATTTTACCCACAGTAGAACTGCTTTCAAAATTGGAGTCAATCCCGTCAAACTCTCCCACTGCTTCATCAACTAAGTTTATGTAATATCCTAGATACTTTCTTGATGTTTCAACAGTCTTCACAGCATCTTAACCAGGAGTGGATTCCACCTCAAGAAAGCCCTTTCTTTGCTCATCTGTAAGTAGCAACTCCTCATCCGTGAAAGTTTTATCATGAGATTGCAGCAATTCAGTCGCATCTTCAGACCCCACTTCTAATTCTAGTATTCTTGCTATTTCCACCACATCTACAATTACTTCCTCCACTGAAGTCTTGATCCCTCAAAATCATCCACGAAATTTGGAATCAACTACTTCCAAGCTCCTGTTAATGTTGATATTTTGTCCTCTTCTCATCAAAAATGTTCTTAATGGCATCTACAGCTGTGAGTCCTTTCCAGAAGGTTTTCAATTGACTTTGCCAGACCATCAGAAGAATCATTATCAATGGCAGCTATAGCCTTATGAAATATATTTCTTAAATAATAAGACTTAAAAGTCAAAATTAACCCTCGCCACAAACCTTCAATTTGTAAAAAACTCAGTAAAGCAAAATGTAATAAAACAAAGTATGCCTGACAACATAGGTGTTAATTTTACAGTAGATCATTAGAATATATTTCTTCAATAGAATATGAACTCCTCCAGGAGAACGTAATCTCTCTTACTTTAATTTTAACTATATGAGGACAGAGATTTTTGTCTATTTTATTTACTGTCGTATCCTCAATGCCTAGAACAGTGTTTAGTATATAAGAGTACTCAATAATTATTTAGGAAATGAATGATTAAAAGGAACTGTTTTTCAAAAAGAAGTTAATTAGAATGATGTTAACAGGTAGCCCACATTTAAAAAAAATAAGAAGAATTTAATAAAAGAATTTAATAAAATTGTGGAAGAATATTCTGAGTGAAAAGTACAGTGGCTTTCTGTAGTAAATCAAATATTCCTCATAAAATTAGGAAGTTAGCACATAAGTAAAATAAGTAATATACTTAAAAAAATGTTTAGTATATTCACCAATGGCTAATGTAATGGGAAGTTCAATTATAAGAAGTTTGCAGAATGGCATGATATTGGAGGATTTTATTAAGTCTATTAATGTCTGTGATCTTGGAGGAAAGGTGCACTTCTCTCTTAACACGGCAAAGATGGATGGAGCTCTTCAGGAAAACATCTCTTCGGTCACCAGGCTGTTTAATCTTGGTTCTCACTGTCATACTGATGCAGACACAGTAAAGGGACAGAGTAGGTGATTAAATAGTTAATCCCACTAGGGAATCATAAGTAGACAGAAAACTAGGGGAGACCCCTATAAGTTAATGATCACTCAGGAAAGCAGTCTTTCTTAACAACAAACCAAGCAGGCTTGACTAGCAACAAAACAATGCAACAGGAGCACGAGACATGCCCCAAAACAATAAAACAATGATGGAATAAGACCCACATCCACCCAATGGAGTCAGCAAGTTAATTATCTTTGAGAAGGGGCTTTCTTTGCACGTACTAAGAGCAGAAATATAGGGGAAAGGTGACATTATACTGAAACCTGAGATGATGTACCCTGTTTTAGTATTTGTTTATTGCCCATTTCCATAGCACCATGACAGTCCCGATTGGGCCATATAGGGTCAAAAACTCCCTTGCCCGATGTGTAGGAGGAGTTAATGATGGAAGACTCGAAGAATGAGGAAGAAGGTGGTCTTCCCCTCCTTCCCACTTCTCCTTTGTTTATAAGAATGTAACCCTTTAAGTGCTTGGGGTGGCACTCCCTCTCCTGCCCGCGTGTATCTCTCACAAGTATCTTATACTATTAAATCCACTTCTTACCTATCACTTTGCTTCTTACTGAATTCTTTCTGTGCCGAGACAAAAGAACCTGAGCTTCAGTAAGTCCTGAGATCAGGTGTGCAGTTTCAGTCAGAAGACCGTGGGTTAGCGTCCTCTCCTAAACTAGGGTTTGTGGGTTCAAGTCCCATCTGAAATGCAGCTGGGTTAGAAATCCATCCAAGGAGTGCGGTTTTAGCACTGCAGGACCAAGTTAACACAGGGTCTGCATCCTCACTAGGATAGTCAGAAATGCCTTGTGGCACCATAAACCATCATCTGGTAGAACATCTGGTGCTGATTGCAGCCTAGAGAAATATACAGATGCGGTGGCCAGCAACTCACATGGCAATTGCTTCAATTATTCAACCACATATGGATAGAGTGCCTTGTGCTGGTTTTCAAATGCATTACTTGAACACCTATGTGCATATAAAGAGGGTAGCCTCGTGCATGCTGCGATAACCACCGAAGCATATCACCCTTAGTCACAGAGGAAAAGATATTATCATGTGTTATACTCATCTGATTAGTAGTACATGTCAATTACATTGGTGTTTTGCCTGAAAGTCAGGATGAAATTTTATGCTTGCTGTGGAGTGGCAGACATATTTTCCCTTGGGTGACCACAGGAAACGTGCCAAGAAGTGCATTTTGATTAGTATGCTGTATTCACGGACAAGCTTTCCAAGGCTTTCACTTCTTTTAAGTGAGCTGGCATATGGAAACCTTGCAAAGACCAAGATTCTGTAGAAAGTTCATTTGCTGATTCCATGGAGGGTGATGGCAGGCATTGGAATAGGTGAAATCGCACTTGAATTTTGTATTAAAAACATCTGAGATAAGTATGTTTTTGCACTACCAATATTATTATGCTTGGCCGTGTTTATGTTCAAAGACTTCATTTCCTGTTTAACCTTTAATTTAGGACAAAGATGAGGATGTTCAGTCTAAAGTGACTGACAGAGGAAAGTAAGAATTGAACCCAATTAATAACATATAAACTAATGACTTCAAGCTTACGTAAAACAATGCTCAATCCTTTGCCAAAAGTGAGTTTTCTTTAGCTCTCTCTAAAATGATAGTGACCCAATTCCTAATACGTAGGTTTGAAACTTGTTGTCCATTCATTCAACATTTATTAAATGGTCATTTATTAAATGGTCATGCAAGATACTGGATTCAAAGATGAAGAAAACAGCACTCTAAAAGAGCATACAAATCTGTGGGAGGTAAGAAGAAAATGCTTCTACCTAAAGAACTACAGTAATAGCCCAGCTATCCCACAAAATCTAGCCCTGTGTTTATTTGGCTATTTGAAATTTAGTGAAATAAATCTTAAAATATTTTACTTTAATTAAAAAGTAACAAGTATACCTTTATTCATCAAGGCTTTGAATTAGAACCAGGGTCTTTCCTCTGAGTATAAGTTTGGTGATCAGGCTGTTTTCTTTAACAACTTTAACACGCATTTAAAGCAATTGCTTGAAAATGCTTATAAAGAACTCTGAGCACAGAATCCTTTTACATTTTTGTAATCCCCGTACCCTCACCTCAACAAACAATCTTGTCTTAACTATATCTTATTCCAAAGAAAAATTCATATTTATGAAGTCTTTCCAGGGTATTCTGATTAGTTTTCATACAAACAAGTGTTTTGATGTGTATTTTTAATTTCTTTAATGTTTAGTTATATTTTGTAATTATTAAAAAATATACACGTTTGGAAACTAACACATATGACTCACACTCAATTAGTAGGGGCAGAAATGCAGGTGCAGCTTGAGAGCAACCTATTAGAACACAGAGACATTGGTTAATCTGTTTTATAGAGGGAATAGAGAGCATGGCTCAGGCTGCCAATTTGCTAAGTTATTTTCCAAGAAAACAAAGCATCAGATAGAGGAGAATAATGCTTCTTTTCATCTTTATCCATAAGAAGGCATAATTTTTATATTGGTAAGAGCTAGGGATAACTTGAAAATCTCTCCAGTCTTTCTAAAAAGACTCTAGAATCAAAATCAATACTGAAACAAACGTGGACCAAGCCATAGTGCCAATGGCTTTGCCAAACAGCTACAAAGATATAATGTTGTACCTTCAAAACAATGGAAATATCGGATTTTCAGATACACAAGATACAAACTACAAGGTAATTTTTCACTGGTAGAACAACATTCCTTTTAAGAGAACAAAACATGGTTGACCCTCAAACAACATGGAAGTTAAGGGCACTAACCCTCCGAGCAGAAAAACATCCAAGTATAACTTATAGTTGGCCCTCCATACATGCGGTTCCTCCACATCTGCAGTTCTGCATCCACGGATTCAACCAACCATGGATCGTATAGTACTGCAGTATTTACTACTGAAAAAAAATCTGCTTATAAGTGGACCCGTGCCATTCAAACACATGCTTTTCAAAAGTTAACTTATAATATATCTGCTGTGGCAGCTAAATCTCATAGTTGGAGAATATTAGAATCACAGAAAGAAATTTGGTGACCAACTGAATAATGTGAACGTACTAAAGAGCATTACCATGATGTCAGAGTGAAGTTGTCTCTCAGGCATTCAACATGCCATTACCTTACCCTGGTCTTGATGAAGATCACAAGAGACATTTGTCACACAGCCATAAACAGTTTACTGTCTTGATGAAATGCTTCGGAAGAAGTTAAACAGGGATGAATCAGTAGCAGGGTGCTGTTTACGACACCTAAAGTGTTTGGTGGTTATCCGAGTGAGATAGATTTTTTTACATGTAAATAGTCATCTATTGGAGTCTCATTGATATGATGCTCTGCTGGACCTTTTAAAACAAAGAGAGCTCAGTTTTTTTGTTTATCCATAAATTACAACCTTCATTTTTCATTCAGTATGATGGTGATCTGTTTCTCAATTTTCTAAGTTTTCCTCACTCCTGATCTGCTTTCTTTCATTCACATAGATGAGATGGTCAGTGTGCTTTGTATAAGATTCTGGTGGCTCATGTTGTTCCAGAAGCGGCCTGTCTTTTGGTACTTGATTCAATTTAAGATCTCTCAGGTTGCAGAAATGGGAGTGAAGTCTTGGCATTATTCCACCTTAGAGAACTATGGTTTGATAGTGGAGAAATTTCTGATGCCCTTTCTGGCTTGGTGTCAGTGTGAGAGATGATCTTAATGGAGATCACTGCATAAGCTTTCTGGTTATCCAATTAAGCAAATGTGGTCATCTAGTAGGAACTAATTTGTTTCATACACTCATTTCAATATCCATAAGCATTCCTAGCTTCAGCTCAGCTGGTCATATTCTCTTCATGGACTTATATGCTAGATAAACAGACCTGCTAGATGTGGAATAACCTTTAATTGACGTGCTCTGTTTTGTCATTCAAAGACCAGTCAGGAAAACAGAAACCACTCTAAATATTAAAAATAAGTACTTTAACATTAAGGGTTGTTAACATAGGCTGACAGCAACCCAGAAGGTAGTAACAGCAGAAAGTCACTACAATCCCTAGGGCTGGAGGGCAATGGGAAGGGATGGTGTTGCCAGCATGCAGAGACCTGCTGGGCCTGGGAGTGGGAGGGCCTGTCTGCCGGGAGATAGAACTTGGGAAGTAGACACTTACCAACAGTATCTAGAGGCACAGAGAGAACTTAGCCATTGCAGGAACACCAAAGGGAGCAGAGATAGGGGGTGAAATATTTTGACTTCTCTCACCTTCCTATGGCCAAGACTATCTTGTAAGCCTTGGAGCCTCAGAAGGGACCTTGCAAGTGCATTTCAATGTGGTAAAGAAAAGAAAGAAAGGGCAGGTAATGAATCTAGGTATAAAATAACTGATGACTGACACACTTGCATTTTAGTGGTTTCTAAGTAAGGTGCAGAGCCAAAGTGTATAAAAGATGATCCGTTGGGTTGCAAGAAGAAAATACGAGACCTTCTTTTATTATTTATTTTTATCTAGGAGAAGAAAGAAATTAAACATTATTATTATTATTTAATATTTGGATTGACCCTGACACTGTCACTCAGTTGCTATATCAGATGGCCATGTATCTTTTATACAATGTGATAAATGAGAGTGAGGCAAACGGAACGCTCGGAGTAGGTTGATGCGGGGTAGAAAAGTTTATTCGTTTGTCTGCTTTTAGCACACTGCATCATTCCACAGTGTGTTTTGCCTGAATATGTGGACTTATGAGTTGTAGGAGCTAACTTTGACTACACTCACCCGCACAATAGTGGACACCACGTTAAAGAATTGACAGTAATACTAATAATGCAAGCACAGACTAACAGTAGGAAATGGCAGCTTTCACAGGCCATTTTACAAGGTAAACAATGGTGATTGAATCAGAATGGATAAGAAACTAGCCCCAAAGTTCAAAATTATATAAAAGATTATTTGAAATCCAGATTTGCTTCAATTATTTATAAAAATGAATCTTGCCCTAAGTACATATGGTACATTGCAAATTAGCAAATTATGATATTATAGAGGCAGATCATAACCCTTGCAGTTGTTTTATAAAAATTCTAATGTCTATACTGCAGTATTCCTTTTTTTGTTAGAATTTTGTTTCTGTTAGTCATATGAATGCTTTAGTACTGGCTACTCTAAATCCTTATTGAAGTGAGAGATTGTGAGCTTATGTTTAATAGTGTTTGTGAAAAGTGGTATTTTTTTTTCTTGTGATAAAGTTTTACTCAGAAATTATGTTTTTAAACAGTACTACAATTTAACAGCTTTTGTGATGAAACCTAAAGCTGAGATTTACTTCAAGATATTTGATTTAAAAGAAAACATATTTCAGAACAAATGAGAATAAAAATTTATGTTACTAAATAAATAAGTAGGGACAAAAATAAATAAAATCCAGACCCACCTTTCCAATAGTGACTCAGTTTTCAGATTTACACTTGTATTCTGTCTTATATCCCAGCAGTCTTTTTCCCGTATGTTCACTTAAATGCCTTTTGATGTTCTTCATAAAGATTTTGTATACAGACATGGACTCCAAAGTTTAATGTTATTTCCTGTGGATTGTACCTATCAACTTCAAGCCCAATTAATTGCCATGTAAAACTTCATTGGTTATTGGGTCCATGTTAAAAACAATGAAGAGTCTGAGATTTTTATTCTACTTGCAACCTAAAAAGTTGGCCCGCCAAAGTTTCATAGATGCTGGCAGTAGACTTGAGACTCCTGGTTCAGAGAGAAAGAACTTTAAAAAGACTTTTAAGATACAACAGGCAGGGCAGTGTGAGCTTTGTGTTTGCATCAGTTCTTCCTCTCTCTCTAAGTCTCATGGAGGCAAAGCTGAGCAGGGAGCGACTACATATTCCGTGGGTTTTTATCACAGCTGAGGAACCCCAGTCTTTTATAATGGACCACAAGCAAAATTGCCCAACCTTTACCTAGAGGTAGACATTATCTTTATTTTACTAGGCAGCAACAAACCTGCCTCTGCTCCAGAAACACTATCTCTATCTTCCAAGGTGACACACTATACAAATATCCTTGAAAAGACCATCCAGAACAAAAGGCAGTCAGTGCCTCTGCACATACAATGTGCAAAACATGGGAGACCCATGGAGAATGGTCTCCCCAAAACTCAGTAGCTCAGACATGTAAGTTCCTTATTTGGGGGATAGAGAGAATGAGGGCAAAAGGATTATTAGGTTCATTCCGTGTGTCTGATTTCGTTCAAAGGATTCTGAAAATTCAAATTCTTAAGTACATATTATTAATTACATTTAGTGAGAGTAGTGCATGCTAATATAAATATAAATTAATTAAAAAATAAATATACACATATATGTTAAGGATGTATTACCCTGCCAAAAAAAAAAAAAGTTTTACTAATAGAAGTGTAAGATTAATGAAAGTTTGAAGATATCTATTATTTTAACCAACTATTAAGTTGAAAAACAATTCAGAAGAAAATGGCTAAAGTCCCTGTCAATGAGGAGGACAGTAAAACAGGGGACCTATGCTTTGGAATTAAGTAGATCTGGATCCCATTCCTGGTCTTCCTCTGCAACAAAGGCAGGCAAACTAATTTCTCTATGCCTCAGTTATCTTAAGTTCTGAAAAAAATATATAATTTTTTTTTAATGAAGAACATCTACTACTGCTGTTAAAACAAGGTAGAAAATTAGTATTTTTGGAGCGTACAACAAATTGCTATTGTAGACAGAAAATAAAATTATTAGAAAAAGATTAGTTGCAGTTTTAATCTTATTTTATATAATACTGGTTTAATTAAAAGAAAAAGAATACAGGTCATATACTCTGTTATGTCTGTGATTTCTAAAAATAGCAAAAGGGCAATCCTAAAAGAGGCAAAGGGAAAATATAAATGTCCTAGAATATAAGGAAGACTTTTAAAACTTTAAACATAATAGAAGAAGGATGTTTTAGTTGAAGCCATGTTTGATGGTTAAATGTGTGAGTATAATCCAAAATTTTTAATAAATGTTTAACAAACTTCCAGGTTACAAAAATATAATTTATAAAAGACTGAGCAGAAACCATTGCTTCCACTTTCGTTGTAGAAAAGCTTCTTTGTGAAAGGCTGATGAATTGTTTCCTTTTGCCTTTCCCACTCTCCTCTTCAAACATTGGAATTTACATGGCACTTGTTTTTCAACCTTAATTTCTAGTTCCTGATTGTCAGTCTCATATGCCCCATGCTTGTGGCATAACAAATCTCTTCCCATGGAGATAGTGGCTTGTGATGTCTTAATTAAATGCACTGTGAGGTTTGAACATTTCAAGAATAAATAATCATTCTAGGAGCCAATCTAAACACAAGTGAAAATAAAATATACGGTGCATAAATGAATAAATTATAGACAAAAATGAGAGATAACGTGTAAAGGACAGATAATACCATCACTTTTCTGATGACTAGTGTTCCTGCAACCATATTTATAATAACATTTCTTATGAACAAGTTTTAATGCATTACGTACTACTGTGTATCTGTGGACCCAATGAACATCTATTCCACTTATAAATTCTTAATTCACTCATGTTCTCAGGACTTGGTTTTGGAAATATCAGTTATTTAGGTTTCTTTTGAAAAATCTGTACAGGAGTACTTTTTGTTTGCAAAGGAAGATATAATAAGTATTACATGAAAATTTTGTCAATCAATATGGTTAAATCATCCTGTATCTGTTTGACAATTCCTTTTTAAGTTTTGCATTTTTAACGTAAATATACTAGTTATAACCAGAAAGTCAGACAGTGGTTCCCTTCAGCTAAGTCACAAAAAACCACTACATGAGTCAACCTGTCTGATGGACTGTTAAGCAAAAGCACTGAAATTTTGCAAAACATTCATTTTCATTTGAGATACGTATATATACACACACATATATATATATTCACACACACAATGTTCCCTTTTGATAATTATAAATAAAATGAGCCTGAGTTTAAAACAAGTTATTTGCTAAAGCGCCTTTTTTGCAAACTTGGGATTCTAGGAAGTTCTGAGGACTGAAATGTAGTCATTCATTTTGCTGTGCTTTTATTAAGCCTCAGTTCCCTGTATCTGTATACAGTCTGAAAGGCTCCAGATCTAAAGATAATCAAGATCACATGACTGAAGAATGGGCCAATTGTATGCAGATCCAGGATCCATCAGTGGAAAGCTAATGACCTCCTTGTTGAAAGCATATAATCATTTTGAAGTATCTTCTTTGGGTTTTTTTTTGGTTTTTTTTTTTAAGAGAATGTCAAAAAAGCAGAGTCTAATTTTATGTGCCTGGGAGTAGCTCTCTAAGCTTCAGGCAATACAAACGCTGCTATTACTGGGGAGTAAAGCTCTGCATAATTAACAAACATCATCAGCCTTACAGTTCCTGCAGAATGCGGTAAGTTCCTTGCCGGAAGGCTGCTCTCATCCTAGTAAGTCTGTTTACCCTGTCCAAGATTAGATTAGTTTAATTATTATGAAAAAGACTGCTAAGATCTTACAGCCTAATTATGCAAATGTTTCTAAATGTTCACAAAAGTAATTTATTTATTTGGAGATAAATGAATCTGTTTTGTCATAAAACAGATTGCAGTCCTGGCAATGCACAAGCAGGGTTATGCAGCCTTGGGCTACACCACAAATAGCAGTGGGATCCCTAGATTACAACCTTTAAAAATACATAAATGTTTTTAGCAGGTTCTTATTGTTTTTGTGAATTATAGTAATCCCAGAAAGAACTATCACAGGTTTAATACTCACCAACCTTGTTATGAAAACATGGTTTCTCAGCAGAAGCATTTAAAAGATGCTAACAGTTAAAACATTCCTGGTAGACCTATTAAGGTACACCTGTTTTATTATGTTTAGAGCAGATATCTTCACGATATTGGGTTTTTTTCCCCCTCTTTCTTGTAGTATCATAGTTTAAGTAACTCTTAAAAGAAAATACTGGAAACAGTAGGATATATGTGTAGATAATATTACCTATATCCATTTTACCTGTAAAAATAGTATTGCATTTTATTTTTTTTAATTTATTTATTTTTGGCTGCACTGGGTCTTCGTTGCTACGCACGGGCTTTTTCTAGTTACGGTGAGCAGTGGCTTCTCTTGTTGTGGAGCATGGGCTCTAGGCACGCAGGTTTCAGTACTTGTGGCTTGCAGGCTCAGTAGTTGTGGCGCATGGGCTTAGTTGCTCCGCGGCATGTGGTATCTTCCCGGACCAGGGCTCAAACCTCTGTTCCCTGCATTGGCAAGCAATTCTTAACCATTGCACCACCGGGGAAGCCCAGTATTGCATTTTAAATAAGTTAAACCAATGCCTCTATCTAAACGTGACTTCTAAATCATGTTTTAAATAACAATACTTTTATATATAATTTAGTTGAAGCTTGCAAACTTGGAAACACACACTTTAATTCTACCAAGTCTCTGAATCTAATAATTTTATAGTATTATCAATATCATTAATACCCCTAAATAGTCATGTCTTAAAATAACCCAACTGAGGTCAGTTATCCAGAGCTTCAAACTTTGACATCAGAAAACTTTTACAGTTTGCACAGGCTTAAGGATCTTTAGCAATAAATTCATTCATTCATTCATTCATTCATTCAAGGAGTGGGTCAGGTAGTTGATAAGGGAATTGTAGTGCATATATGTTGTTCTTGCTTGCCTGACATTTGTTATTCCTTCTTCTGGAAATAGAGCCCATTTAGCCTAGGGCAACCCCTTCTCTAGGTTTGAATGAGAGGAACTGTGACTCCTTCTCCCTTCCCTCCTACCACAGGGTGATCACATGACCTAAGTTAAGACAATCCCACGATTTACCTACCAAAAGTTACCAGGGAATGATGATGATGATGGTGATAGAATAATAATGAGTGGCAATATTAAAAGGCATCATTTATTGAGTACTTTCTATATGCTGAACACTGTGATCAACTGCTTATATGCGTAATCTCGTTTAATTCTCTACTACTTTCCTACTGAAGCTGTAAAGCTATTAGAATGTGATATTTGGGGTATCGACAGCACACCATATGAGGAGAGTCTGTCAAAGAGATGGAGCTTTGAGGACAAAGACAGCATACTCTTGGACTTGTCACTTGCAGTTAGGAATCTTGGTGTCATAATTGTTGGGTTGCAAGTAATAGACTCTAAAATAGGGACTGGATCACTGCCATGGTTGACCATACCATGAGGAGTCATGTCCTGACCAGAGGACAAATGCAAATAAACTAGAGAATCTTGAACTTGGAAATAGATGCAGAATTTGAAGACCAGAGAAGAAGTGTATATATTTCAGAGTCTATATGGTAGTTGCTATGTATTATGTTTTTAAAAGTAGATATGTAAGAAAGAAGGTAGGGGTGCATATATGTTAGACAGTCCACAGTGAAATGCAAGGGAATGTGTTGCTATGAGGTGCCCAGCAACATTTTCCACTTATTTTGGTAAAAAAAAAACCTGTTTCATGTGGCGTACAGATCCCATGTTTAGGTTCAAAAGCGATTGTCCCATTTTCCTGCACTTGTGCATAGAGACAGGCACACAACCCAATTTAGACCAATCGTATTCTCCATTAGGAATTCTCTGCCAGATCAAATAGGGAGGAAACCATTTTTCAGCTGAGGTTGTTAAGCTGGTTTGATGTGGGTCTTTGGGGGTGACTGGTGGTGTGCGCTGTGACTATCTTGCCCCATTTATGACAGAGCCTGTCTGGAAGAGAAGCAAGTGGCAGAGGCAAGTGTTGAGCCCTTGGGTCTAGCCATGGCTAAAATCAGATCTCACCCTAGACTTTTCAGATACTTGAGTCAATAATTTCTCTCTTCTGCTTAAGCTAGTTGGAGTTTGATTCCTCTCACTTATAGACAGGGTCCTGCAGAGAACAGAAGTTTGAATTTCAAATGGAGTGAACTAGAAACCAACATCATTTTTTCCCCTATATTTGTGTTTGTAACCATTGTTTTTAGATTTAGTTTGTTTTTAGAGATGTGAGTCATGTTCATTTCAACTAAGGGTCCTAAACACAGCAAATCAAAATTTTGTTAACTTTGCTTATATCCACTAGCTTCTTTTCATTTTGGAACCTGGGGCACATGATGGCAGACACCTCTTAGGGACTTGGTTAGAAATCTAACCAACTACTTAGATTAGTACTTTTCTTGGTTAGAAATCTAACCAAGTACTTCCAGTCTTCTGCATTTCCTGTGTCTTTAACCACTGATAATACGGTAAGTTTGGGAGATAAATGTCAACAGCAAAAGACAATACCTATATAAATATACCAAAGTGTTTCTTTCAGCCAGGATTTTAATAGGAGAATATAGTTCATTAGAAAGAGGTGTGTTAGAAATAACAGAGTTTGACTTTTGTGTGTGTGTTTAAATTAACTGCTATTTAAATAAGCAGAACGATAGTCTACAGGGAGATTCCACCTGAAGTTCTCTTGTGTATTAAATGGATGGTATGAACGATGAGCTTAACAGACTCTCTGATGTCACCATTATCTTAGTTATTGAAGCCATTAGAAGCTGTGTGCTGTCAGTTAAATGATCATATCTCAAGTGCACCTGCTTTATAATTATTCATTTGGTGCAAGATCACTAACATATTCCTTAAGTCATGTACAGACAATTTGACTTAACATTAACAATTTTTTTGCTCTTTAGAACAAATTAATGAGGTATATAAGTATATGGGTGCACAGAAATCCTATACAATTCAAATAATTAGGCTACAAAAGATCTACAATTTGTGTGACTTGTTTATCTGTATATAAGTGATAGCTGAGACTCATGAGCAGATATGATATTTAAGAAATTTCTGAAATAATGCAAAAATAATTGTAGTGGACAAACTAATGCAGATTTCTCATTCAATTGAGTAATCAACAGAGTACTTCAAACAACTGAAGATATTTATTATAAGACGGTGATGACATCTAATTAATAGAATTCCAAGGATTAAATGAAATTACAGTTTTTAGCACACTGCATATAGTAAGCACTCAGTTCATGATTATAATATTAACAATAATATGCTCAGTGCTATGCACATATAGAAATATAAAATATAACTTTTGTCCTCAAAGAATTTATAAGCTAGTAGAGAAAATATAACCAAAAGAATTCAATAATAGAGATAATTTAGGTAAACAGTGCCAATATGCTTTCCTGTTCTGTAGTTGGTTCTTGTTATGTGCCACGCATTGTCCTAAGTGTTTCACTTGGGTGTATTAATCAGTTTAATCTTCATAATATACCTACAAGGTTAGTACTATTTTTTTTTAAATCCTCAGAGTTCATTTTTATCTTTAAGATAGGTATCTATTTTATTTTATTTTATTTATTTCATTACTATTATTTTTATGGCTCCACGACATGTGGGATCTTAGTCCCCCAACCAGGGATCGAACCTGAGCCCCCTCAGTAGAAGTGCGGAGTCCTAACCACTGGACTGCCAGGGAGCTCCCAAGGTTAGTACTATTAATATCTTCAGTTCACACACAAGGAAAATGAGAAGTTAAGTAACTTAGTTTCAGTCACACAGCTGGGAAGCAGCAAAACCAAGGCCTGATTTGAGGCAGCTGACTCAAGCCAGTTTTTTTTTTTTACCACTGCCTCAGAAGGGATAGAGGCCACCTGCCTGAGGTAGTGGTTCTAACTATAAGTGAGCATCCAAATCATGTGGAAGATTTGTTAAAACACAGATGGAAGAGCCAGTGAGTCTGGGTCAAGGCTGAAAATTTGCATCTCCAACCAGATCCTTGTTGATGCTGGCTCTGGAACTATACTTTGCAAACCACTGGCCTAAGTTATGTTGCAAGAGAAGAGGAAACAGAAGCCCATTAGCAAGGGGCTTGGAAATTCCTTAAGTGCAGATTAAGCTACTGATAACCTGGACTAGCGAGACCTTGGTTGGTACAGGAGAGTCTTTGCAAAAGTCAATCTCTCTTGCTTCCTAGGCACTATTATTTTTACTTCTTTCCAGACTTTAATGCCTATTCTAAGAGTTACAGCAAAATAAAAAGTCTGGCTACTTTGAGATGACTTATTTGGGAAGAGATAGCTTTTATAATTATGATACATACAGGGGCACATGCAAAAATGGGTTTATGTAAGGGATGAAATAGGTAATCGGTAGGCTTGGTGAATGAAAGCATGAACACCTCTCCAAGAGATCATTTCCAAGGAAGAATTCATACATTTGTTCATTCATTGATTCAACAGATATTGATTAAGATCTACCATGTATTGGGTTTAAAACAGTTAACAAAACATAGTAGCTGCTCCCATGGAATTTATATTCTAGGAGGGAGAAACTGGCAACAAATATAATTTATAATATGTTAGTGCTGATAAGTACTATGAAGAAAAATAAATCAGGGAGTGGGAGTGTATTAAACAGCAAATCAGAGAAAGTTTTTCTTATAATATTTGGGAGAAACCTGAATAAAGTGAAGGAGGGAGTAACACAGAGAGCAAGGAATAAGAGCTTTCAAAGTAAGAACATCCCTAAGGCAGGATAATTGCCTCCTAGAGAGTAAGTAAGGAGGCTAAAGTAAAATGGAGGAGAGAAGACCAGGGAATCAGCCAGAAAACGAGCATCATGTCTTGCAGACCAAGGTAAAGACTTTGAGTTTTATTCTCAGTGAGATGGGAAATCATTGGTATGTTTTGAACAGATCAGGATCGCTCTGTCTTTGGCATGGAGGAAGAAAACTGTAAAAAAAAAAGCAGGGGCAGAAGCAGAGAGACCAACTAGGGAGCAACTGTGAAAATCCAGGCAAGAGGTGATGATGACCTGGACCAGGATGGTAGCTAAGAAAGTGATAAGAAGTGTTTGAATCCTGAAAATATTTTTATGCTAGAGCCAACAGAATTTATTGATGGACTGTATGTCAGTCATTAAGAAAAATTATGCAAAACTTGGAAATAAGGCAAAAAGTGGATGGTGTATGATTTTGATGTTTTTTGGAGGCAAAGGCCCAACTAAATGTTATCTCGATGTATGTACTTTGTTTGCATGAAAGATCTCAGGCTCACTGAAGTTACAAGTTAACTTGTAGATTTCTGTCCAGTGGAGAGGCAAATAATCCTGTCTAGTGGAAAAGATAACCTCAAACATTATAGTTTATTTTTCTGTGGGATAATAATCAGTTTTATATCTAAACCAGCAACCTCTTCCTAATATTTCTTAGTGTGCTTATAAATACATCTTACTGGTTCCCTCATCAATATGCTTCTGACACATGCTCATTTGATACTTGGATGAGAGTCATGAATTTTACATTGGAATATTACACTTTTAACATGAGTAAGAGAAAAAAATCAAGGATGACACCACAGTTGTTGTCTTAGCATTTAAAAGGATGTAGTATCATTTTCTGAGTTGAAAAAGTATGACAATGGAGCAGGATTGGTGGGGAGGGGTGGTGCAGGGAAATGAGAGTTTGAGTTGAAGCATTTAAATGCCTATAGTGGAGTCATTCAATAGGCAGAGTCAGATATTCAGGTGAGAAGCCCAGGCTGAAGAAATAAATTTGGGGGAGCTCATATAGATGAAACTCAAAAGACTGCATGAGATTACCTAAGCATGAGTGTAAACAGAAGAAAAAAAGTCCAAGGACTGATTCCTGGGGCACTCCACCACTGAAAGATTTAGAATATGAGGAGGAGCCAGCAAAGGGCATTGATAAGGAACAGCCACAAGGGCAGAAGAAAATTTGATAGAGTGATATCCCAAAAGGCAGGAAAAGAAATTGTTCCAAGAAGGAGATTGATAAATTGTGTCAAATGATGCCAGTAAGATCCAGGATGGAGACTGATGATTGGCTTTTTGCCTCCTGAAGACCTTGAACAGAGCAGTTTGGGACCATAATGATGACTAAAGCCAGACTGATGCAGTGGCATAGAGATAGACAGTCAACCACAGAAATATAAATGGTAGAATGAATAAAGTGGAGTATAGTCATACAATAAGATATCAGGAATACAAATGAATAAACAAAAGATACAAACAAGAACACAGATGCACCTTATAAACATAACACTGAGCAAAAAAGCAAGACATAGAGTACCTACTACATGATTTCATGTATTAAATGTTCAAAACTAAGTAGAACAAAGTAATACTATTTATGGACGCCTACACTGGTTGTCAAACTATAAAACTATAAATAAAAGCAAGAAAATGATTACCATAAAAGTCAAGTTAGTGATTCCCTCTTGGGAGGAGGAAAAGGAATGTGACTTAGAAAGGACACATGGGTTGCTGACCATGTTCTATCTCTCTTCCTTTTTTTTTTTAAAGTTGACTTTTTTTTTTAAAAGGAATTCCTTTATTTTTATTTATTTTTATTTATTTATTTATTTATGGCTGTGTTGGGTCTTCGTTTCTGTGCGAGGGCTTCCTCTAGTTGTGGCAAGCGGGGGCCACTCTTCATCGCGGTGCGCGGGCCTCTCACTATCGCGGCCTCTCTTGTTGCAGAGCACAGACTCCAGACGCGCAGGCTCAGTAGTAGTTGTGGCTCACGGGCCTAGTTGCTCCGCGGCATGTGGGATCTTCCCAGACCAGGGCTTGAACCCGTGTCCCCTGCATTGGCAGGCAGATTCTCAACAACTGCGCCACCAAGGAAGCCCCATGTTCTATTTCTTAAGTGATGATTATAGGAGTGGTTTCCTTATAAGTATTCATATACATTATTCATCTACATTATGTTTTCTGCAGTGTTTTACATATGTGCTTATCTCACAATAAAATTTATTTTTAATAATTAAAAAATTTTTTTAATAATTTAAAATTTTCAGTAAAGGGAAAGGGGCAGAGAAATGGTGTAATGGCTGGAAAGAGATGTGAGTTCAGTGGGATATAGTGCCACATGTTTGGCAGCAGAGGGAAATTATCCTATAGCGAGGGAAAATTGATGACTTAGGAGAGAGGAGGAACAATGCAGAAGTGAAATCTTTGAGTACGTAAGAGGAAAACACAAGTGGGAGTTGGCTTCAGACAAGAGAACTAGTAGTTCATATGTATAACAAGAGAGAAGGTGTTCATGGGTGTAGATGCTGGATGTTTGGCAAACTAAATGACGGCAGCAGATAGGTTTTTTGATTGCTTCTATTTCCTCAGTCTAATAAGAAGTGAGTCATTGTCTGATATTGTAGAGGAGGAAGTGTTGAAGGTTTGAAGAAAGGAGAGGTGTGAGATCATTATCTAAGGGGCAATGGAAAATAAGCTAAGGAAATGTCTAATAGGATTGTCTATCAGGCAGCAAGCACTAAGGTCTCACTTGAAGTTAGTGGTCAATAATTTAATGTAAAATGGTCAGTGATGTTACGTGGTTTTCTCCAGTGACAGTTCTGTAGATACAATCGCTAAGTAGTTTAATAATTGGACTTAACTAGAGTTGGGATTTTGCTGGGCAGATATTGTTTGGAAGAAACTAGCAAGGAAGTCCATGCAAAGAAACGTTTATAATGGTAGCTTATAGAAGCCAAGGTTCGTAAAAGGGTAAGTGATAGTGAAAAGGTTGCATAGTCAGTGAATTAGGGGTACTGGTAGCGTTGAAGAATGATGAACCATATGAAGCAAAGAATATATATAGCTACAATATTGAGTTAATATTTGTGGCCAAATACTGATTTAGGAACATAAAAATTAGAGTACAGCTTTGTACACTTTCTCATGAGTTCCTTTATCCTCTTCAAACCTCCTTTCTCTTTTTCCATACATAACTTCCTGAAGCAGAATGAACTGAATAGGAAGGAAAATGTATGTGGGTGGGAGCAGGGGCATGGTGCGTAAAAGAAAGAAACATAGAAGGAAAAAAATCTCCCATGGAGAAAAGGAGATTCCTTTGTCCCCATGGACTCAGACTAAATAAATTCATCCTGTGGGGACATAAGAAGAGCTATTTGTCTCGGGCAGAATTTGAGCCGTGACCATTGTCCCTTCTTGGGTGGGCAATGAGACTTTCTTCCTTGTGACTCCTCACAGCACCTAGCACACTGCTCATTATCATTTCTAGCTTAATAACCAACAAAAAGCAGAATTCAGAGGGGAAAAGTTTGGGCAAGATCATTTCTTATAAAAGAAAAATTGTACTTCTGCAATTTGTTAAAACAAGAGCCAGAAATGGGGTCTAAAAATTTCCAATTACAGCACACTCCTCTAGACTCTGTATTCTCACACAATTTCTTTAGAAACTGATATGTTAGAGATAAGAAAACGAGGTGTATATATTTGTCCTATTAAATTAAATAATGTAAGCACTACATATAGGTGTTCCATGAAATCCTTTCCAATATTCCTATTCCAAAAAAATGGCCTGCAGGCTAATATTTTAAACCTTATACTTTGCAGACCACAGAATATCACCATTTCGGAGATTGTGTGAAAGTTCTTCGTGTATTAGGCAATGAAAATATTCATAAAATCAGAGGTATAATTAGCCTATACATGGTTATGTGTGAAGATGATTCTTTAAGAGACAAGTTTATCTCTAAGGGAAAAAATGCCTCCATACTTGATGTCTTAAATTTTAGCTTATTTTTCTTTTTTTTAAAATTGAAGTATAGTTGATGTACTATATTATATGTTACAGGTGTACAATATAGTGATTCACAATTTTTAAAGGCTACACTCCATTTATAACTATTATAAAAATACTGGCTATATTCCCTGTGTTGTACAATATATCCTTGTAGCTTATTTTATGCATAGTAGTTTGTAACTCTCAATCTCCTACCCCGATGTTGCCCCTCCCCCCTTCCCTCTCCCCACTGGTAACCACTAGTTTGTTCTCTATATCTGTGAGTCTGTTTCCTTTTTGTTATATTCACTAGTTTGTTTTCTTTTTTAGATTCCACATGTAAGTGATATCATATGGTATTTGTCTTTCTCTGTCTGACTTATTTCACTTAGCATAATACCTTCCAAGTCCATCCCTGTTGTTGCAAATGGCAAGATTTCATTCTTTTTTATGGCTGAGTAGTATTCCATTGTGTGTGAGTGTGTGTGTGTGTGTGTGTGTGTGTGTGTGTGTGTATGTGTGTATACCACATCTTCTTTATCCATTCATCTGTTGATGTACCCTTAGGTTGCTTCCATATCTTGGCTATTGTAAATAGTGTTGCTATGAACATTGGGGTGTAGGTATCTTTTTGGATTAGTGTTTTTGTTACTTCTACATTAGTTGTTTTTCTTACTTCTACAGAGCAATACTGTCTAATTGGGAATAGTATATCAATAGTAGAACAAATGAGCTGGCACAGTGACCCCACTCTTCTCCAGGTGGATCCACCTCACTTGATAAGATGTCACAAGATGTGTTCAGGCCTGATGGTCCATGCTCCTGACTATTCTTTTTATACTGAGTTATACTGTAGCCCATTTCTGGAGACTCTCTGGGGTCAGATTTTGCCTCATAGATGTGGGGGGGGGGGGACCTGGATAAATTGCTCTTTTCCCAAGGACTCTGTCTCTCACACCACCTGAAAGATATGACCACCCATACTGCCAGAGTGCATCTTAAGCAGAAGCTCTGAGAGTTGAGAGCCAAGTCCCTGACAAAGCATAAAGGTTAAAGTCCAAATGCTGAGGACCACGTCATGAGCCCAGGATGCTTGACAGCACACAAGCAAGCAAGGGTCCAAAGCTGAGCTGCAACCAGCCAACGAACGTTTCAGAGGAGCCTAGAGCTCACCAAAGGATCTTGCTAGACCTTAAGTCATAGTCAGCGTATGGGAAAAGAAACATGTTATAAAATGATAAAAGAATGAGGGTTTTCTTTTAATAATGTAATTCTAAAAATTCAGAGAATTGTATTTTATTCTTAGAAAAATACTATAGGTTTATGGAAGTAAAATTAGAAGGTAGCAAAAATAAAGAGGAAAAATAATTTCATAACCTGCCACAAAAGATACGTGTGTATTTTTTTTAACAAAATGGAGTTAACAGCAATATTTCATCCTGTTTTTGTCACTTAATAGATTTAGAATAGTATTTTAAGGTATTCTTATCTAGAAAGGCAACCTACAAAAAGGAATAAATATTTGCAAGCCACCTATCTGATAAGGGGTTAATATCCAAAATATATAAGGAATTCATACAAATCAATAGCAAAAAATAATATGATTAAAAATGGACCAATACTTGAATAGACATTTTTCCAAAGAAGACATATAAATGGCCACCAGATACATGAAAAGATCCTCAACATCACTAATTATCAGGGAACTGCAAATCACAATCACAGTGAGATATCACTTCATACCTCTTAGAATGGCTATTATCAAAAAGACGAGATAACAAGTGTTGGTGATAATGTGGAGAAAATGGAACACTTGTGCACTGTTGGTAGAAATGTAAATTTGTGCAGCAACCATGGAAAATATCATGGATGTTCCTCAAAAAAATTAAAACTAAAACTACCATATGTTCCAGCAATCCCACTTCTGGGTATATATCAGAAAGAAATGAAATCACTATCTTGAAGCAATAATTGCACACCCATGTTCACTGCAGCATTATTCACAATAGCCAAGACATGGAAACACCTTAAAGATCCATCATCAACAGATGAATGGATAAAGAAGATGTAGAATGTAAAAACATAAAAACATAATGGAATATTCCATCAAAACAATGGAATATTCAGCCATGGAAAGAAGGAAATCCTGCCTTTTGTGACAACATGGATGAATCTTGAAGGCATTATGCTAAGTGAAACAGGTAAAACAGAGAAAGACAAGTACTGTATGATAATCACTTACATGTGGAATATAAAAAAGCCAAATTCAAAAAATAAATAAATAAACAGTAGAACAGTAGTGGTTGCCAGGGGCTGGGATGGGGAAAATGGGGAGATGCTGGTCAAAAAGCACAAACCTCCAGCTATAAGATGAATAAGTTCTAATCTAATGCACAGCATGGTGACTATAATTAACAATATTGTATTATGTATTTAAAAATTGTTGAGACAGTAAACCTTAAAAGTTATCACCACAAAAAATAAATCGTAATTATGGGAGGGATGGAGATGTTAACTAACCTTATCATGGTAATCATTTTACAATATATGTGTGCATCAAATCTTTATTTTGTACACTTTAAACTTACATATGTTACGTCAATATGGTCTCAATAAAGCTGGAAAAGAAAGTATAATATTATGGACCATCTTAATGCTGAATGAAATAAGGTATTCCACCTATTTCATTAATACCCTGTTGTTAAGTATTTAGATGGTTTCATTGTTGTTGTATACATCTGTGATGCCTTCTGTCACCAACAATCTGAGTTAGGCCAAACTTCACAGGTGAAGGGCATAGTCCTCCACAAGAATGCCCTCACTTCTGAAACCAGCCATAAGTTCAGGGTTCTCCACGCCACCCCACTTCTGACCAGCTGGCTACCAATTTGGGAATCCCCACTAACCCTTCAGTTCCATAATTTCCTAGAATGACTTACAGAACTCAACAAAGAGCCATACTTATTACAGTTTTATTATAGCAAAAGAATACAAATCAGAACCAGCCAAAGGGGGATGATGCATAAAGACAAGTCTGGGAAGGTACCAAACAAGAAGCTTCCATCATCCTTAGGGACGCATTACCCTCCAGGCACAACAATGTGTGACAATACACAGAGTATTGCTGACCAGGGAAGTTTACCTGAGTTTTATCAGGATTTTGTTACATGGACATGATAGCTTGAATCATTAGTCATGGAGTTAAACTCCATCTCCAGCCACCCTCCCATCCCAGAAGGTCAGGCTCATGTCACAAGGCTTGAAGTCCTAACCCTTTAATCATATGGTTGATCTTTCTGCTGTGGCCAACCCTCATCCTAAGTCATCTCATCAGCAGAAACATCAGCATAAGCTATCTACCATGAATAACATACACTCCTGTCACTTGGGAAATTCCAAGAATTTAGAGGTTAACTTCCAGGAACCAGGGACAACGACCAAATTCTTTATTACACAGCACCTAAAGTAGAAAATCAAGCTAATCACACGCCTCCATTCATAGCTCATTGTCCCAACCAGGGTCTGCAAATCTCTTCTCTTTTGTTTCTTTATATTTATTTATTTATTATTTATTAATTTATGTATTTATTTGGCTGCATCGGGCCTTAGTTGCGGCACATGGGATCTTCATTGCAGCCTGCGGGATCTTTCATTGCGGCATGTAGGCTCTTCACTGTGGTGCGTGGGCTTCTCTCTAGTTGTGGCTCACAGGCTCTAGAGCGTGTGGGCTCAGTAGTTGCAGCGTGCGGGCTTAGTTGCCCCGTGGCATGTGGGACTTTAGTTCCCCAACCAGGGATCGAACCCACATCCCCTGCATTGGAAGGTGGATTCTTAACCACTGGACCACCAGGGAAGTCCCTGATATATTTATTTAGTTTTCTTTTATACCTAATTCTATTTCTATCCCCCTTTTCCACTTTACCCAATCTAATACATTTGTTATATATACTAAGATATATCTTCATCCTTTTAAGATATATAGTAATTAATTTACATAAATGGCATAGTGTTAAGAGTCTCTTCTTGATGCTTAATATCGTTTTACAGTTGTGTATGTAGCTGCGTATGTATCTAGTTTTAATGGCTTCTAATTACTGTGTAGTATTCTATAAGATTCATCCATCTCTATTTATCTATTCCTGGAGTCATAGATACTCTAGGTTGACTCTAATTCCCTTCTTCCACAAACAGTGCTGGGCTGAACATATTCCTATGTGTCCCTTTAAGGATTTACAGCAGAGTGTCTCTGGAGTATACACCCATGAATGGGATTGTAGATTAAAGACTGTTGCAGTACCACTAAATCTAACCAGATTGTGCTCCACAACAGCTGAGTCCCTGGTGTAAGGAGGTCTCTATTTCACAATATAATTGATAATCCTTAATGTTATCCAGTTTTCTAAGTTCTATAATTTGATAGGTGCAAAGTGGTATTTCACCATTGTTGTAATTTGTACGCTTAGATTACTGATGAATTGAAACATCTCTTATTCCTGTTAGCCATTTAGTTTCCCCGATTTGTGAATTGCCAATTCATATTCTTTGCCCATTCTTGGACTGAGTTTACCGTCTTCTTGACTTTCAGACAAATCTTTGTATATTTTATGTACTTACCTCTTGTTATTCTCAGACAATACGAATACCTTTTCCCTATTTACAGCCATCTGTTATTTTTGTTTAAGGTGTCTTTCACTGAAATACACCTTTAATTTGATATAATTAAATCAACTATTTTTTTTTCTCTTTATGATTTGTACTTTTGCAGTCTTCTCTAAGAAGTCATTCCTCACTTCAAGGTTGCTAGGGTATTCTCCTACATTTTCTTCTATTAATTTATAATTTTCTTCTTTCACATTTAGGTCTTTAATCCATATGGAGTACACCTTTGTATATGATACAAGAAAGGGATTCAAACTTTCCATCCCATATAGTGCACCAGTTTTCCCAATAACTTCTAAATAATTTATCCTTTCCCCATTAGTTTGTGTTGCCAAATTTACATATCAATTCCCATATAAACAGGTCTATTTCTGAATCCTTTATTATTTTTCTTGGTCTATTTTGTCCAGTATTATGCTTGTACTATAACTATAGTATGTTTTATTATCTGAGGGTGAATCACAATATGTTTATATTTCTTTAAATCATTTCCCGCAAATGTTTGACCCATTTTGCAATTGTATTATTTTGCTGTCATAAATGACATATCATTGTCTCCTGTATTTTCTAGCTAGTTATTATTATTGCCATAGAAGAAGGCTATTGATTTTTGTTAGCTGATCTTGTCTTCAGCAAGCCTGGTCAATTTTCTCATTAGAACTAATAACTTGTATGTTGATCTCTTGGGTTATCTACACAGCTGAACATATCACCAGCAAATAATGACAGTTTCATCTCTTCCCTTTCAATATTTATGCCTCTCATTTTTCCTTTCCAATTTTATATTACCAGCATTGCTATAATAAACATCCATCCTGAAAGCTAAACACTTAAGCACAATTATTTTTTAAATAGGATATATTGATAGGAGTGGATTTTCTGGTCAGAGAGTTTTTTATGTTTAAGGCTTCTAAATTATATTTTTATAATTTATAGAATAAATTTACATCAAAACACTGTCCCATTAACAGCGTAATAAAGTGATCATATTTTGGAATCCTCATCAATATCTGGGATTACCCATTTTTAATTTTTCTAATTTGAAAATATTAAAAGATATCTCCTTTTAATTTACTTTTTTATTATTAAAAATCTTGAACTTATATTCAGGTATCAGGTATAGAATAAGTGAAATGAGGTAGTTAAGAAACTACATTTGTTTTTCATTTGTCAAAATTTTATTAAGACACTGAATAAAACAATTAACATATTTGAATGCTCTCTGGCTTACACTCAATTTTCCATTCTCTAAATGCATAAACCATTCTTCATCCATATCTTCTATTTATAGAATATTTGCTTTGTATAAGCCATATGGTACTAGGTATAGTCAGGGATCAAACAGCTTAAAAATCATGAGTCTTGTTCTTAAGGAGCTTCCATTCCAGCAGGAAAAACAAGAGACAGGAATAGTTATAACAGATGGTATAAAGTGACATTTGTCATAGGAGTCTCATGACTCTATGACAAATGTCATGGGATGTTAGACAATGAAATGAGAGGATTTTAAAGAATTGAATAGGCAGTGGAGGACAGTGGAGGTTTTTGAGTAGGAAAAGGAAGAGGTCGCAGTCACATTTAAGAGACCTTGATCCACTGGTGGCATTTGGGATGGATTGGGGAAGGTCAAAAAAGTGGCCTAAAGACTGATCAAGTGGTTGACAAAATATTTAGGCCATGTTGGGGGAATGAGCAACTTAACCAGGAAATTAATAACGGATGGAAAAGAGGTAGATGGAGAGATAGGTAAAATTGACAGGATTTGGCTTTGGTTGGATCTAGGGGCCTAAATAATAGAGAATGGTTTCTAATTTTTTAGCTTCAGCTACTGTGAACATAGAGGAGCCATTAACACAAATGGGTCAGAAATCTAGAAAAAGACTGATCTGGCCTGGGGAGCTGGAAAATTAATATATTTGATATGTAGCCAGAAGAGCTGGAAGTATGTTTGTGTGTGTCTAGTTCAGAATAGAACTAAAGATACTGATTTCAGCATTATGTATATAAAACTGAAAATGAAAATACTTTGGCCAAACCTACCAGAGAAAGAAAGAGAGCAAGAAGATAAAAGAGAGTTAAGATAGTGATTTCTTACAGATTTCAAGTACAGGATTGGCAGAGAATTCAGTAAAAGAGAAGAGGACCCACCAGAGAGGCAGGAGAAGAACTCAAAGCTGTGGGGTCGTGAAAGCCAAGGAGTAGGGAAGTAGGGTTTAATCAAAAGGATCAAATGCCACAAACACTTCATGGAGGGCAAGGGCCAAGAACAGACTTGGATCTGGGGCTTAATAAGCATCAGTGACCTCCAGAGGAGCAAATCCAGGGAGTGCCAGGTCTTAAAGCCAGAAGGAATTCATCAGCCATAAGAAAGAGCAAGCAAAGACGGTCAGCATTCTATCTAGAAGCATGGTGATGAAAACACAGTGAGACATAAGATAGTACCTCAAGAGGATTGTGGAAAAAGGCTTGTTAGGGAAAGAGAAGCCTGATACGTTTATAGGTAGAATCAGTGCAACCTGTGAAGAGGAAAAAGTTAAAGATACAAAAGGAAGAGCATAATTAATGGAAAAAAGCTGATAAGGATGTAGGCCATTTTGGAATAGAGATGCAAGGGAAGGATTAATTTCAAAAAGGAGGAGGGGAAATTTTTATTCAGCTAGCAGAGACATTTTCTGTGAATAAGTCATTTTTCACAAATACGGCTAACAGCATTTTTAATGTGTAAAAGAGATCAACTAAATTGTAACCTGCAGAATTTAGGACTGAGTTCATCCTCCTCTCAGAATAATAGTTTTGAAAAGTGTCAGTGGCAAAAGATGCCTTCCTGATAATAGAATGGTGACTTGCTCTTCTATTAGAACCATTTGCATTTATAATGTTTAATTTTGCTACATATTTGAGTCAAGGGGTCACTAGTGAATAATTCAGGATATCTCCTTGCATAGTCCCACGTTATAAACCAAGTCCAAAAGGCTTTTTGGCAGGCTCTGAAATACACTTTCACCAGTGACTTCCTACATTGTAAATTGCCTCTGATTGCACAACTAGCCACCACATCCTGCTGTTCCCTGAGGCTCTTTCTTTTGCTGTAGTCCATCCATCATTTGTTGTAACCTGTAATCCTGAAGGATCAATATTTGACCTCATACTCTGTATCAGTGAGTGATCTTCCCAGTTGTGACACCAAAGATTGGCAAAGTCACGTGACCACGCTATGCTGTTTTTCTCCTCTAGTGCACACAAAATACTATATTTTGTAGAAGGCGAAGGGTATAGCTGGTCGACCCTCATTCAGTGGGAAGAGTTAGTTCACTTGCTAGTGTCACTGAAGGCGGGGTGTGTGAAGGCAACTGGAGCACTAACACGGCTGGAAGACTCCTCTCTGGGGCTCTGGGGATTCAGGGCTAGCAAATGAGATGATTCCGGCATAATGCCCTGATCCTGCGAGATCCCAGGACGTGTAAGAAAGGACCAGCCGACTACCATAGATAAAATGAAACCGCTGAGACTCAAACCATCTAATGAAACTCTTGGTTAGGAGCTTGTCATAAAGTTGGAGTCTATTTTCAGTCTTTGTAAAAGATGTGCTTTCACCTACCTAAGTTGGTAAACTCTAAGCTTGGTTGGAAAATAAAATCAGGTAACAATTTACTAGGCCTGTGTTTGGTAAATTAAAAATACTCAATACTGTAATAGAATAGTATAACCACCTTTAAAATGTAATGAGATTTGGTGCTTTTCTCTAACTTAAGATTTACATGCTCTCAGACATTTCATAGTCACAAGAGAAAGCTTCCTGTTTGTCACCTGGGTACATCTGGCCTAAGAGCACATGGTACCATACCTTCTCCTACTTTTAAACTCTTGCTTGATTTAGAACATGAAACATGTCTTAGCTTTAAATGCTGCTACTTCTTATGGACTCCCTTCTGCTTCTTTAAGTTTCTATCTCTTGTTGCCCTGCATTGCACTGTGAATGTTCAAGCTTGTGATTCAATGAGACAATTTCAAAATGTAGAAGACAGAAATTTTGTAAGAATTATAACAAAACATTACCAGAGTTATTCCTATATTGTGGGATTATTGGTGAATTACTTTCTTCTTTACAGTACTTCCATATACTTCCTTCTTTGTAATACTTATTTAATAATTCCTGAAATAGTCACAAAATACTGTATTATTTTTATACTAAGAAAAATAATACCTGTTACATTTTGATAAATGTGATTAGTTGTAAACTGTTCGTGCCTGAATCATTTATTTTTTTCTTCATAATGCCATGAAAGCAGTTTTGAATAAAGCTAGAATAAGCTGAAACCTTTATTTCCCACTTTTAAGATTCATAAAACATTGCCTCACTCTTGCAATTAATTTAAATACACGTATGTGTGTGATTATACAAACACTTATTTCTAAATTTCCTGATTCCAAATGGAAATGGAGGAAAAGAAAACCAAATTTTGCCAACTCTTGTGATTTAAGAAAAACAATTTTGCTTACATGAAGCAAACTGATTTCCAAACCATTCATTTCCACACACATTAATCTTTTATATAATCCAATCAGTTAACCTTCTTTTGATTTTATTTTTCTGGAGCGGGAAGTATTGTGGTCAGTATTCTGATTTCATCAAAAAAAAAAAAAAAAGAGGCATTCAGTCAGAGCATCATAGCTCTTAGTCTAATTTAAACTACTGCTGTTTTTCTTACTGTAAAATTTACTTTAATTTTAAAAACACATTCAAATAACAGTAAATATATTCTGTGAAGGACTGAGGATCTTGAGTTCTTCTCTCCTTACCATTTATAAATTCAGTGGAACCATAATCTCTAAGAACTAGATGGTGTTAATTTAGAAAATTCCTTACATGGAAATATATCCCACTTCTTGCCAAGTCCATACGATTGGAGTATTTCTTGTTCTTGTAATATTCAACTCTTCCCGGAGATCTAGCTTACAGGCTTTATTCCTTACGTTGCATTTTAAGAGTAATGTATATATCAATGTTACTGCACACTGAGAAGTAACCTAAGGGGGAAACTGTCCTGAGAGGATGAATGTTCATTTCCAGGAAAGTCTCTGTCTTTTAGGAAAAAGAATGGCTCAAAGGAGTCAAGTTGGCAGAGAAAGAGAGTATATGATGATAAATCAATTGTATATTGTCCCCTGGAAAGCAATGGCTCTGACCACCTCACCAACCACCTTATAAGATTATTGTGAAGATGAAATGAGAATTTAGGTGAAAGCCTTTTGTAAACTCTTAAAGACCATGCAAATATGATTGTTCTTCTTGAATCACTTCTATCTGCGCTGTGTCTGGAGCAGTGTAAAAACAGACCTGACAACCCAAGTTAAATGTTTTCTTAAGCTGAGTAAATTAGTCACAATTAGAAATACACCGGTTTGTAAAATTCTTTCATTATTTTAAAATTAGAATTCAAGCAATGTGTCACAAATGAGATGATAAAGAGATATCAACCTGAATTTTTCTATCAGGAAATTGTGCAGTTTAGAGGAAACCATCATGTGATAATGTGACTAATTTCCAGCACTCTTCCATCTTACCACTCTAGGCTGTTCCAGCTCACCACGGATCCTAATGGATTTTTGTTTGTTTGTTTATTTTCTACCATTCATGTTTGGTATTTGTTATTCAGATTACATTTTTAATCATCATATTGCATTCACAGTTGAAAGACTTATTAATATATTTATCCATTATTTTATTTTAATATTAGCATTACAATACTTGTGCTTAAATTGAAAGCAACACATGCAATTTTCCAGGTACAAGGTTTTAGGGATGTAGAACTGTTTACAACTTCTATGGACAACAGCAGTGCTGATTACAGATCATTCAAACAAATGTTCCTTGATTTGGCTCTTATAACCACATCTGTCTCTGCTAAAGTGGGGGGGGGGGAACTAAAACAAGTGATATAATTCCCTATGTGTTGAAACCTTTTAGCTGGGAACAGCTTTTTAATGGCTTTTTTTGCAGTCAGCAAGAAATGTACATTTATTCAACTGAAAGCAACAATGATGATAAGGAGGGAAAAAAATGTTTCCAACTCTTGTTTCACGCCACGATTTTCAAGATGGTTTTGTGAAGTTTCATTTACAGTCTCTAACAAAGCAAATCAAGAGATACATATATTATCGGTGTATAAAACACAATAAAAGTATAAAGAGAAATAAAATGACTTCATCAGATGACATGGCAGTGTATCTGCTCAGACAGGGCCTATTTTATTCCTAATCATAAAGAATTGGCTGGCAAATGTTAGGTATTTATTCACCTTTGGGGAAAAAAAATCTTCCCAGTTCATTTCAGTATAATAAGTCTCCTAATGTTCACAGCCTTTGAAACAAAAGAACAGAGGAGAATATTGCCTCACTCACCTGCAAGATGGCTTCTCTCTAATTAGATGGCCGCAAGAATCTAAAATGAGGTCACTTCTCCATCACCAACATTGAAGCGTGATAGAATGCAGTGTGCTGATTGTCAAATGTAGGCATATCCAGAGACTATTTTGATATTGACTATAATAGGATTTAACCTCTTTTCTTGACTGTGTACTCTACAAAAGGTCTGAAATTGAGCATGTACAACCCATTTATAGTGCAGTTATATTTATACAGGAATTGGGTTCTAACATAGGCAAGTAAGACAACAATTGGGTAGAGTCAACATTACCAGTGAAAAGCCGTTATGCTGCCCTTTAACCCCTAGGACTTAGATCCTTACAAAGTCAAAGGCCAAGAATTATTTCCGTCTGTTTCCCTTTGCGTTTTACTTGTAGCCTTCCCTGGAATAGTGGAGATTAGTGTAATTCGAATCAGGGAAAATCATCTCTCCCTTTCTGTTTTTGCAGAGCCTAGGTAATCGAATTCATGGAATTTAAATGAATGAAATACTACTGCACGCTCCTGAACCTTACTATGATATGCTGAATATTTAACTATATTATTTCTACTTTAATCTTCAAAACAACATTTCGTGATAGGTATTAAAAGACACCATTTTTATGTGAGGAAACTGAAACTAACAGAAGTTATGTAACTTGCAGGTACTTGGCAGAATTTGAATTCAAACCGTGTTGAATCTGTAGCTGATGCCCTTTATACTATACTATTACCGACCGCCAGAAATATAGGGAGGTATTTAAAGTATTCCAATAATTATATTAGTAATACAGCTGAACCTGGCTGGGTCATTTGACTAATTTTTAGAATGTTACATTAAAGGTCTCCATTAAATAAAAAACAGAATGTCAGGGTTAGGAAATATATTAGTGGTTTGGTGTTCTCTAGGCTAGGTTATCTAACCCCTTTAACTGTTCTCCTCAGCCAGTCCTCTTTAGCTCCTACTTAGAGGATAGCTGATATACCCTTGTTCATTTATTATTCACCCCAGCTCCCCCTTCTTTAAACCAATATGCAAAATATTTCTATAAGAATCCTCCTAAAAAACCTTTCTCATCACATCATTGCCTCCCTTAAAAACTTTCAATAGTTTCTTATATTCAATCTCATCAAGCTAAGCTCCTAACCTTGAGTTTCAGGGTACTCTGTCATTAGAAAGCATCTACCCATTCAAATTCATTTCCTATTTCAACTTCTCATATGCTTCCTCCGCTGTGGTGAAAATTTCTCATTTGTTTCTCCCCCCACCAATTTTTGCCTAAAAATGTCAAAAGAAAAGTGAAAATATTTAACAAGTTTATTTTTCATGCACCCCACCCCTGCATCAAACTTCCTACCCAGAAGACACAGGTTTAATAGTAACTTTATATCAGTTGCAGTAAACAAGGAAATTACAAATACTTTGCCATTACTGGGTTGGCCAGAAAGTTCGTTTGGGTTTTCCATATCATCTTATGGAAAACAACAAATGAACTTTTTGGCCAACCCAATATATCTGTGTTTTAACTTTCTGTCTCCTTTATACTTCTGTTCAGTGCTCTCTTCACTCTCCATACTCTGTATTTACCCAAAATCTCCATCCACCATTGAAGATGTATCCATCATTAAAGTCTCATCTCAAGTCCATATTCCTCCATGAAGCCTCCTATGACCATACCAGTCTTCTTATATTTCTCTTTAATGATCTCCCACATGACTGCCTCTTGTCACATCACAAACTTGGATGTGTCCGATACTTCTCTCCCTAACATCACCTAGAAGAATTCTGAGCATTTGAATACCACCAACTGATTAAAACCTATTAAGAAAAATTTCCCATGAAAACAATAAACAAAAGATTTTAAATATTTAATCTTATGAAAATAAAAATGTTACTAGAACACAATAAAAATAAATATGCAGGCCAGAGCTGTCAATAAATATGCAGGCCAGAGCTGTCCAATAGAAATATAATACAAGCCACCTAGGCAATTTAAAAGTTCATAGTGGCCACATTTTAAAAAATAAGAAGTTGTATTAGTTTCCTGTTGCTGCTGTAACAGATTAGCGCATATTTAGTGGCTTAAAACAACACACACTTATTCTCCTACAGTTCTGGAGGTCGGAAATCTGAATTGAGTTTTACAGGGCTAAAGTCAAGGTTTGACAGGGCTGGATCCTTCTGGAAGTTCTAAGGGGAAAACTATTTCCTTGCCTTTTCAGCTGCTAAGGGCCCTGTGCATTCTTTGGCTCATGGCCCCATTTTCACATCACTCCAACTTTTTGCTTCCATGGTCACATCTCCTACTACTCACTGTGAGCTCCTGCTGCCTTATCATAATGACCCTTGAGATTACATTAGGCCCAGTATTAGGAATAATCCAGGATAATACAGACATCTCAAGATCCTTAATTTAATCACATTGGCAAAGCCCCTTTTGCTATATAAGGTAATGTTCACATGTCCCTGAGATTAGGACCTAGGCATCTTTGGGGGTCATTACTTAGCCTACCACAGAAACAAATGAACTTAATTTTAATAGTATATTTTATTTAACCCAGTATATATAAAATAGTGTCATTTCAATATGCAATCAATATAAAACAATTTATACTTCATTTGTTTTTAAATTTAAATTGATTAAAATTGAATAAAATTTAAAGTTCACTTCCTCAGTGACATCCACATTCAAGTGCTCAATAGTCATGTGTGACTAACAGCTACCCTGTACAGATGATCATCACCTTCTGTCTGTGCAGGTTAGGGGAATGTGAAGTTAGACAGAGCACAGTCCACACAAGACTGCCTTCACTTTTGATGCCAACAGAATGTTTGAGGGCCCTCAAAACCAATCTGGCTTTCAATAATTCACCAAAAGGACTTACAGAACTCACTGAACCTTGTGATACTCATGGTTGTGGCTTATTGTAGAGAAAATATACAGATTTATAAGAGACAAGGGAAGGAGCACATAGGGCAGAGTCTGGGGAAGTACCAAATGCAGAGCTTCCATTGTCTTCTCCCTGTGAAGTCATGGATAGTGGCAATTTCCCAAAATCCATGTGTGACAATACACACGGAGTATTGTCACCCAGGGAAGTTCAACCAAGCCTCGGTGTACAGACATTTTATTGGGGCTCCATCATATAGGTATAATTGCCCACATGTCTGATTTTAGTCTTCAGTCCTTCTAGAGGTCAACGGATACCGCATGACCCCAAGCCACAACCCTATATCACATTGTTACTAGCTGGCTGGCCCAAGACTCCCTGGCAAATGAAGATACTCCTAGGAGTCAGGACATTCCAAAGATTTAGTGATTACCCCTTAGAAGCCTAGGGCAAAGACCAAGCCCCTATTTGGGTTGGTTTAAATTCTTCAGTACATACTCTCCAACAACTGATTTGGTGAAATTTTATTTACTGAATTGACTATTTTGACATCATATAGACACAGCCAATGAACATCTGTCATCTGTTATTTCAACAGATAGCCAAGTATCAAATGGATACTTACACTTCACAGTTACCTAATAAAATATTTTAATACAAATACTAAAGAACCTTTCCTTTAAGTAACTTAGGGATATCTAAGTAAACCTACCTGTTACCCTGAGTCATTTCTTTGCTTCTGTTTGCCAAAGTGGCTGATTCACACTCCAATGACATAAAATATGTACCCTTTTGGGCTAATTAACAAATCAGTATTCCATTTTGGACTTATGACCTCTATATTCACTTCAAGTCAGAGATAAAAACACGACATTGCTGATACCTAACTGTAATTACCCAAATGGTCCCTGAATGACTGAAAGTCTCTAATACATCAAGATTTTCAACAAAAGTATCTCTGGAGTCTTTGTATCAAAAGGACCCTTTTGAAATAATTCACATGGAAATTCAAAATTTCATAAAATTTCAGAGCTAGAAGAAAGCTGAAGTTCATGTATAGATAATTAAATTGAGATGTAAAGTTGTGGCATGATTTGTCCAAGGTGATATGAAGAGTGGCAGGAATACAACTTTACCCTTAGTTTTCTAATTCCCTGTCCATTGTGTGTGGCGTGTGTGTGTGTGTGTGTGTGTGTGCACGGGGGTGGGGGGAGTGTTTCTTTGTGCTATATCATGACTCCTGAATATATGTTACTAAGCAGATACTAGTAAAGGTATAGACATCAACTTGTATGCCAATTTGTAGATGACGCTTGAAACACTGTTGAGAAGGATTCTCTGGCTGCCTTTTGCCTCAGCAGCAAAGAGTATTATCATTAATGAGCAAGCCATGGGACTGGTGAGGGTAAGGAGTGGCCAAGTATTTGCCACCTTTGCCATCCTCAATGTAATCGTTATAACTCAAACGTAGTAGGAAAACATCAGTTATTACCGCAATTTGCCTCTGAGTTGGGAAATTAGTTCTGTCTTTCTAGGCCTCAGACTTTTTTTTTTTTAATTAGTTAATTAATTAATTAATTTATTTATTTTTGGCTGTGTTGGGTCTTCGTTGCTGCACGCCGGCTTTCTCTAGTTGTGGCGAGCGGGGGTTACTCTTTGTTGCGGTGCGTGGGCTTCTTATTGCGGTGGCTTCTCTTGTTGCGGAGCACCGGCTGTAGGCACGCAGGCCTCAGTAGTTGTGGCACTCGGGCTCAGTAGTAGTGGCGCATGGGCTTAGTTGCTCCGCGGCATGTGGGATCTTCACGGACCAGGGCTCGAACCCATGTCCCCTGCATTGGCAGGCGGATTCTCAACCACTGCGCCACCAGGGAAGTCCCTAGGCCTCATACTTCTTATATAAGGAGGGAAACTACAGTGATTATTGTTTCACCTGGTTTAAGATGTGGAAATAATCACCTTGTCCATGGGACAAAATGAAAATTATGTTCTTATGGATTTAAATTTTAAGAAAGAGAGGATAAAGTAATTGTATTTCCTTTTTCCATTAACAATAATAATACCATCTTACAAGTAACACATTCTTTTAAAAATACCTTTTACTATAGTTATAGCCACCATCTACTGAGTGAGTCACATATTACATAAGTCAACTCTTTCAATAATCATAATAACTTTATGAAGAATGTGAGAATTTATTTCCAAGATGGTCACCACCAGATCTTTCCCTCTGTGTATGCTTATGATATTACTTCATTGAGAAGAAGAGTCTATTTTCTCCCTTTGAGTCTGGGCTGACCTGGAAGACTTGCTTGAACAACAGAAGGTGGTAGAAGTGACATTTGGAAACTTCCAAGGCTGGACCATAATAAGCCTTGCAGCTTTTACCAGAGCCTCATGAAAGGCTCCCTCTGGAGTGAGTCAGTCACCACTGAATAAATCTGACTACCTCCTTGGGACTGCCATGCTGTAAGAAATCACAAGCACACGATGAGGAGAGGCCACACGGAGAGAATGGCCCAGCCCCCAGTTCTAGCTGTACTAGCCCAAGCACCAGACATTTGAGTGAAGTCATCTGATGTCCACCCCCAGCAAATGTAACATGGAGAACAACAAAGAAGCTCAGTGAACGGCCAGAACAAAGGCCCCAGATATATGCCATGTCATGCCATCCTAGCCACCCCCAGCCATTCAAGCTTCCATAGGTATTGCCCTAGGCATCACGGAGCTTAATTTCTGCCTAAATTCCTAAACCACAAACTAGTACAATGAAGTGATTGTTGTTTTACACTACTAAGCTTTAGGTTGATTTGCTATACAGCAATACGTACATTAACCGGAAAAAAGATATTATTAGATCCATTTTGTAGATAAGGCAACTGAGACTCAGAGAGGCTAATTTATTTCCCCAAGGATGCAAAACCAGTAAGTAGTAGAGCTGGGATTTAAAACTATATCTAAACTAGTTTCAAGGCCTATGCTCTTAACTACTACATCAACCTTTCTCTGGTTTCAGTTAAAATGTAAAAAAATACCTGCGAAGGAGTAGAATCTATTTTTCATGGGAGTGATTTGAAGTTCCAAAAGTTTAAAAGGCTTACCTAGAAATTGCATATAGTTGGTGGCAGAGCCAGAGCTAAACCCTGGGCCTCCCACTCCAAGCTCAGTAGGTTTTCTTTTTTTTCTCTCCTTTTTTTCTATAATAAAATATCTGACTGTCTTGCCAGGTAACCACATATATACACCATCTTTTCTGCATGCAACCATTAAAAATTTACTCAGACTGACTGACAGACCTGATATCCCACAAAATTCACCCAAATTAAATACAGAAAAGCACTAATCTCAAAACCAGTGTTTGCAGAAGTAATAGGAGATGAACATTTAAAATAGGTCATAATTCTGCCTTAATTAAAGACTTATAACTGAAATGTTTGCAGTGCTAGTCAGAAGGGAATTGTACTAATCCAGATGAGATGAATTTATTTTAAAAAGCAAAACTGGTAAATTCTAGCCATGTCTGAAGCAATTAGAAGGCATTGAAAAACAAAAATATTGGGTACTTTTTTCAAATGGCAATTGAAATGAAGCAGCATTCTATTACAAATGAACAACAGTTTCCCATTAGGTAGATCTATATATTTATTAAGTTTAATTTAAAACCTATTTGTATTGCATAGAATTAAATTTGCTTACAAAGAAGGAATTCTCTGGTTTTGAGAGAAACTTTGTATAAAGATCTCAAACAGTGCTTGTAATGTAGTAGGCAGTCCTTGTACATATTTGTGGAATGAATGATATCAGTGGAGTTTTATTGAAATACTATAGATTAGAAGAGTTTGAATTGTTCCCCGGAAAGAATTAAGTAAGAAGTAAGATTTTCACACAAAGGAAACTGTCCTTTTAAATATGTTGAGCAGAATTTGTGTCTAATTCATATTTGGTCCATCGACCCACAGAGCCCCCTTGGGAAGGAGACATTGGGAATCATAGACTCCTCCCATGGGTTCTTCTGTTCTCTTCACAGTGTCGACTGAAAAAGAAAAGACAACCTAAAAGTTGAGAATTCTGTCTTATTCAGCAGACATTCTGAGGACTTAAGCCTGGGACATAGCATATCAGATAATGCTGAAAGACTGCTCTGAAGAGGCAAGGGGGGAAGCCAGGATATATAGGAGTTTTTGCTACAAAAGACCAGGTAGTTGGAACACCATAAACGATTACTGTGAATAAAAGAAAATGAGATATCTCAAGTTAAGGAATTTAGCACTTTTCTACGTATGGGAAGATGCAAGAGACTGGGCTCACCGAAATCATTCCTTTGACGTGTACCTTAGCTATCTGGGGCCAGCATCCTGTGCTTTCTCATCCTGAGTCTCCTCAGGGTGCACCATGAGGGGTGGCTGCAGCAGTTGACCGCTAGATGGCGGGCATCCTGTTTCTATCCTGAGTTCTCTCAGGGCTCACTGTCAGAGTGGCTGTAATGTGGTGGCTTGATGGCTGTGGCATCCTTTGTCAACTGATATGGCAGGCAACGTTTTAGTTCATGACACCAACCACACTGGACCTACTTTCATTTCTGGAACATACCAACCAGTGTCCTGACCCCACTGCATCCCTAATCACTCTCTTAGAGATGCAGCTTTCTGCTCAAATGTCTCCTCCTCAGAGAGGTCTCCACACTTACGTAAAAATGCAACCATCCTCTCCCTTACTTTGCCTGACTTTTCTCAACAATCCTTGCCCATTCCTGCAACTATGTTACATATTAATTTTTCTATTTATTGTCCATCTCTCCCACTGGGATTAAGTTCCATAAAGGTATGAACACTGGTGTTCAGCTCACTGCTATATGATGGAACACCTAGAACAATTCCTGGCACACAGAAGTGATCTTTAATATTGGTTAAATGGCTAAATGTATTCCATTAGGAAGGATTTAGAGGAGATGGTGTGGAAAGGCAAATCAACGTTCCTGACAAAAATCTTCAACGAATCCCTATATATAGAATCTTCCCTGTTTAGACGAGAAAGATGGTACCCCGAGACGTTCAGATTTACTGTAAAGAATTTACATTCCAGTAAAAAGAGCCTGCTCTGGCATTCATTTAAATAGAAAATCAATCTTCTGCATAGGAATTTCATCCAATGCCCTTTGCATTATTTGCAAAACAATCAGGTGACAATCAAGTCATTTCAAATAAACTAAACTAAACTAAATCAAATAAAAATTAAATGCAAACATCAATACACTGTTAAATTTAAAATACTGTTAAAACTTAAAAGAACGGAAATAGCTTAAAATTAGCATGAAAATTAAGCAAAAACAGATATACTGAGCTGTTAAACAGGGCCATTAAGGATATAAAGTAGCGCTCAGGCTATTTTCTAACCAAATAACAATTTGTTAATATAAGCACATGGGCTGCAAATTAATTCCTTATAATGTAAAATGGGCACTATTTTCTTTCTCTTCACTGATGCAAACAACTACCCTCTAAAAGCTAGCTTAAAGGAAAACAGGTTAAAGAGAAATGCAATTTTTGTTGTTGTGGGAATCCTCAGTTGAGACTTAATATTACAAATTATGATGGTTTTGTTTTTGTTGTTTTGTAAAATCAAGTGGATCTTACCACAGAGGGGAAAAACATCTCAGGGGTCACAGAGTTTGCTCCTCTGTACTATTGTGGGTTTGACCTTGTTATTTTGGCCTTAAATAGCAATCTGGATTTCATCTAATCTACTCTTGAGTATTCCTAGTGATGGGACCTTAGCAACATTTTCCCAGCTAATTATTCCAAAGTCTAATCAACCCTACATTTAGAAATACGTTCTTAATGCCTAACCTAATGGTCTAGTTTCAGGTTGTTGCACCTCCTTATACTACCCTTAACAACTTTAAAGATTTCCTTTTCCTGATGGGTATTATCACCTCCCAAGTATCTATGCTCTATCATGACCATTTGTACAGTTTATTCTCTAAATAGAACTGGGCAAATAATGTTCCCGTAACCTCACTGCAAAGACCAAGTCCTGCAAATCCCCTATCACCCTTATAACTGTGGTCTAGATTCCAGCCCTCTAAAGAACCAGAGTGATTGCATTTTATGTTTCCTTTCTGGTATTGTGCAAAGCTATCCCCTAAATTTGGTCATCTTCAGGATGGAAATGAATCTACAAATGTGATAATAATAGTAATGGTAGGCGACCAAGATGGCCTGAATATTCCTCTCAGCAACTAAACTTTAATCAGGTTTCTTCCTCACTATAGGCCCTAGACCTCCCTTTTCTTAGGGCATTTACTTTAGGAAACATGCAGTTATAAATTCTTTCTCTGCCCCTTTAAGATGTAAATCTTCTACAGCCCAGGAATGTCTTTTGAAAGGAACTGGGAGCCATCTCTTTAAAACATAATCAAGAAAAGCAACACCCGATCTCCCAGTCACTATGAGAGGATGGGAGCCTAATTTCATTGTGTCAATTACCAAACACAGATGGCCTAATCACATCAACCAACCTCCCCCCAACACACTCTCATACTTTCCACTAGCTCCCCTCCGTGCTTAAAAACTCTCCTACCTTTTGTTTCAACGGAGTTGAGTTCAGTTTCTCCCCTCTATGGTCATAATCTTGAATAAAGTTTCCCTTGCCTACTTAACTGGTCCAGTGCAATTTTTCTTTTACATAGGTAAGAACAGAGGCAGTCTCAGCCACTATAAAACACTGAAGGATTTGGGTCGTGGTAAAAGTTAAACAAAAGGTGCTTTCTCAGTATAATATTATGTACGAATAGGGATGTCAGCTTTGTGAAAATTCATTGAGCCGCACATTTATATTTGTGCAGTTTTTTTTTGTATGTTAAATTTCAATCAACAACTTTACTTAAAAATACAGTTTGAATTCTAGCTCTGTCATCTATAATGTAAGAACATTGGGACTGGTACTTAAGCTCTCTGAACCTCAGTTTCTTTATAGGTTTAATGGGGAGAATAATACGCACTGTACTGTGTAAGTGAGATTTAAATTAATGAAATGTTATAAAGCTCCTGGTAGAGTACCCAGTCTCTCGTAGTAATTAGGTGTTGCTGTCACTACTATTCCTCGTTAGTTTTGAAGCAATCTTTTGTAGTAATTGGTGAAAAGTCACAAGAATGAAAAATAAGTCCCTTATTTCAGCAGCCTTCCAATTGGTCAAGATAGTCATTCTATCTTTCTCTACTGCTTTTTATTTAGGTAATTGATTTTAATGCATTTGCCTATGAAGAGCAATGAATCCTACATGGCTTATAAGACAAAAACATCTAAATACAATCTAGTTTTTTTAGTCCTATTAAAAATCTAGTTTTTTAATTAGTTTTACAAGTTTACTAATTAATTTCCTACCTTAAACTTTAATCCAGCCTTAACCAATTAACCCTAACCACTGGCCCCGTCCCCACCCAATACATCTTATATATTTTAGTTTTATTGATCACTCACCAATTCAATAAATATATATATATTTTAAAAATACATTTATTTATTTTATTTTTGGCTGCGTTGGGTCTTCGTTGCTGCGCGTGGGCTTTCTCTGGTTGCAGTGAGCGGGGGATACTCTTCGTTGCGGGCTATAGGTTGCATTTATGTACACATAGCCAAAACTTCAGTTTTATCTCATTTTTTTGCTTCAAAAATTCCTTTACTTTAACAGTAGCCTTTCATCCTTAGCACCTACTATGGCCTAAGCACTGCACAGTGTTTTAAAATAAAGCCCATTGCCTCTAATTATTATTTTAACCCCAAAATAAATATTTTCAATAATTACTTTGCTAAAACCAAGGTAAAAATAAATGTTTAAAGAGGCATTAATAGGTTTAAAGTGGAATTGAACTATCAATAAATGAATTTGAATTGTGCATCACTTCAATTCTTTCTTGCATTAGATTTTACTCAGACATCTTTTGGGGAAGTATTTAGAACACAAAGTGTAACTGACTTTTTTTTTTTTTTTAAAGAATACCATTTTTTTTTTTTAAATTTATTTATTTATTTATTTATTTTTGGCTGTGTTGGGTCTTCGTTTCCGTGCAAGGGCTCTCTCCAGTTGCTGCAAGCGGGGGTCACTCCTCATCGCGGTGCGCGGGCCCCTCACTGTCGCGGCCTCTCCTGTTGCGGAGCACAGGCTCCAGACGCGCAGGCTCAGCAATTGTGGCTCACGGGCTCAATTGCTCCGCGGGACGTGGGATCCTCCCAGACCACGGCTCGAACCCGCGTCCCCTGCATTGGCAGGCAGACCCCCAACCACTGCGCCACCAGGGAAGCCCCCTAACTGACTTTTTATACCAGTTGAGAAAGAACAACAGGGGTCTCATATCTAAATTAAAATACATCTCACTCAGGTCTATAAAATAACCAACAATGCATTCAGTTGTGGGAAGCTCTCGGTTTTGGAAACAGAAGTTGGGAAACTCAGATTCTGGAAAGCAGGGCTGCTTCAGCCAGGTGAAACAGCTACAGCCCTCTAAGAAAGACAACTGTTTTATCACCTGCATTCATTTCCTAAGGCTACTGTAACAAAATGTCACAAATTGGGTGGCTTAAAACAACAGAAATTTACTCTCCTAGTTCCAGGGACTCGAAAAGTCTGAAATCAAAGTGTTGGAAAGGCTATACTCTCTCTGAAGCCTCTAGGAGAAGATACTTCCTTGCCTCTTCTAGCTTCTGATAGTCCCAGGGATTCCTCAGCATGTGACAGCATAACTCTAATCTCTGCTTCCATCTTCACATGGCCATACCTCCTTTGTGGCTCTTTCCTCTTCTTATAAGGACACCAGTCATATTGGATTAGGGCCCACCCACACCCAGTACTACCTCATCTTAACTTGATCACATCTGCAAAGACCCTATTGCCAAATAGTCACATTCACAGGTACTAAGTGTTATGACTTCAAGTATCTTTTTGGGAGGTACAATTCAACCCATAATATCACTCTCCTTCAAGATGTATGAAAATCAGTATAGCTCCAATTCTTGAATTCTCACCTTGCGTAATTAGTAAGTACTGGGGGCAAGTAAGGAGAATCACTATTTATAAGGTTGATTTGTAGCATTTATATATATATATATAGTAATTAACCCCTACCAAAAAAGCCACCTATTTTAACACTGGAACAAGAAAAGGCAAAATGATAGAAATTATTCAGTAGGTCTGAACTTTATTTTTTTAATCTATGAAGGCAGATTTATCTATTTTATCCAGATAATGCTGTCCCATGGATACGTAAGAGAAGCAGAAGGAATGACCCACATAAAGGCAATCTAAGACCACCCTTCCCCTAAGATTGTCCCATACATAATCGCTCATCCTTCAGCTACTTTTATCAGGGACTCACATAATCACTTCATTCAACTACTCTTATCAGGGGAGAGTCCTGCTTTGTTTGTTTGTGTATTTGGTTGATCGGTTGGTTCTGTTTTTCTAAAACACTTCTCTCTATTCAAGTTAAGTTCTCACTTTATTGCTCTAAACGCATTGTAGGGGAAGAAAAGTAATTTTCCCTCTACCGCTCTGAGTTCTTAGCTGAAACTACTACAATAAACAACAGATTAACAAGAAGGAAGCAAACAGAAGTTTATCAACATGTAAACCTCATGTATACATGGGGGATGCCCAGGGAAAAAATGAGTAACTCTCTGAGGTAGCTTAGAATTCAGGCTTAAATATCATATTAATAGAGAAAGGAGAGGGAGGGTTGTGGGTCTCCTAGGGGAGAGTAAATAATTTTTAGGAAAGACGAATGGGTCCTTAGAAGAATAAATGGGGGAGGTGTGATAGTTCATGACAAAGTTTGTCTGGGTGTGGTGTGGATTTCTACCTAACTACCACTTCCTGTGGTAAGAGTCAATCTCCCCTGGCTGAAAGTCCTCAAGAGGGGATTTATGACAATTGAGTTCCTGTGGAAGGATCTGTCTTTAGGCAGATAAGGAGAGTTTAGAGAAATCTTCTCCTTGTATTTGCTGTTTTTCAAGTCACTACAGCTCAACATAACTAATAAGCCAAAGAGGCATATTTTGGGGTGGCATGTTCCACTACCTTCAACATCTGAGGACTCCTTAGAGTCACTTCTTCATGTCAACAGCATCCTTGGTCACGGTTTATTCCAATCTCCTTCTGCCTTAAACTCATTCACTGTCATTGGTATTGTGAGGACCCACTCAGGACCTCAGAGTTGGTATGAAGATTATTTTATGTTTTTTTTTAATATACAATTTTTATCTGGGGCGAGAGTGGTGGTATGGGACATCATATAGGAAGCCCTCGGCACAGGGGCAGGAGTGTGGGAAATTTTAGAGCCCCCTCCTTAGGCACAGCTGAGGAGGAGCAGGGCAGGCCTCCTGGTGTTCAAGAGGTGGTATTAAGTCCCTCCTCTATTTTGTGGACTATGCCTGAAAGCCAGTGCCAGGCCTTGGCAGGAATGTTGGTCTGTTTGATGTGGTCAACAACATCCCGGGTCTTCTCCCCCAGGGTGTTTCCAATCTCCTTCACCTATTCCAGGATGTGGTCCAAAATGCTGTTGATGTCTGGGCCACCTGGGCTGGGGCTGAACCTTCTTAAACCATCTACAGAGCCACTAGCAGGACCTGGAGCAACAGAATGGGCCTCATGGTGGGCCTGGTGGGGCCTTCTGAAGGCTCCTTCTGGGGCACTGAGGACAGCACAGGGGAAGACTGTTTCAAACTGAAGACATTTGAGATACAACAGATCCAAAAATAGGCCCTTTTGGAGCTTCCTTTATCTGACAAAGGGCAAAAAGCTTTGGAGAGTAGGGCCGCCATAAATTACCTTTCTGGGGTAGTTCCTCAGCCAGGAAAGGGAGGGACCACTGATACAAGGAGGATAAATTACATAAACATTATCACAAACTGTCACATCTTCCATTTGTTTCCCTAAAATCTCATTCATCTTTCTCCCATAAGCTCATTTGTTCTTCCCAGTGAAGCCCTTTCTTCCAGCTTCCTTTCCCGCATCAAGTTGGAATAGAAACCCCTATGTCTAGCCATTCTGGGAACCACTACAGTTATGACTCATATGCAGATGAATAAACTTTTCTTATTTTAATCTTTTCTCTTCTTTATCTGTCTGTTGTTAGTTAATTTGAAGGCTCCCCAACCATTTGAACCTATGGTAGAAGAAAAACTGTCCTAAAACAGGAGTGAAAACAGATCAAATTCCACCATAAGTAAAGGGTTTCAGAAGAAATACTGAAGCCAGTTGTGCAGAAGAAATAAGAAAACTGAAATATGTTGAAGACCAAGTAGGACATGCTCTCCTACTTAATAGGAAATATGAAAGAAATTCGGAGAGGGAGAATCATAGGAAGAGAAAAAAGAGAAAAAGGACTTTGTTTTATGAATCCTGGCTTAGGTAACTTGAAGCACAGGGATGAAAAGTAAACTCTATCCTGTTCACCAGAGTTGGAACTAGCAGGTTCTAACTCACTGACATGTTAAAGAGCCGTTGACTAGCCTCCCTCTCCACCACCTTCCCTCCTGCTTTTCGACTGTTGTTGCAGCGTGAACACCCACACTGCCCTTTTATAGGCTCTGCAACTCACACATTGCTCCTTCTGCTTGTTCACCCCACTCTCTGTCTCCCTGACTGACAGTCCTTCTCCTGTGGTACACCTATTATTAATACCAACAGAAAGAATCACCTTTACAAAATCTCCAAGTATAATTGATTATACTTGGCTTGTTTCCATTAAAAAAAAAAAAAGCAATTGACTTTCACTTTTCTTCCAACTATATTCTTGCATAAATAAAGATTTTCTTGGTAGCCCTCAGTGTAATGCAGAACATGACGCATATTTTCTATCGTTAGTGAACTCTTTGTTTCAATTGCTTCCAAGGCCAATATATTTGATTCCAACCTCTGGAAAGTTAAGTAATTAATAAATGTGTCAGATAAATGGCATCAAAATCAAACCTCAGTTGAATACAAATGGACGAACACACAGAGCACCTTTGATATTTAACAGAATCAATCTCAAAAGCCACAAAGTGATGACCACTGTTATTAGTAATAATTAACTCTGATGTTGCAATCAACTTGTTTCATATGTGTCACAAAACATCTTTATATATGATGAATATGTTTACAATTATGTTAGGCATTAATGTTGAGCTTTCTCTCTCTCTCTCTCTCACTCTCACTCTCTTTCCCACCTCCTTTCCTTCCTCCCTCTTTGGCTCTTTGAATTTTATCAAGAAGTACACTCAGGGGGCTTCCCTAGTGGCGCAGTGGTTGAGAATCTGCCTGCCAATGCAGGGGACACGGGTTCGAGCCCTGGTCTGGGAAGATCCCACGTGCCGCGGAGCAACTGGGCCCGTGAGCCACAACTACTGAGCCTGCGCGTCTGGAGCCTGTGCTCCGCAACAAGAGAGGCCGCGATAGTGAGAGGCCCACGCACTGCGATGAAGAGTGGCCCCCGCTTGCCGCAACTAGAGAAAGCCCTCGCACAGAAACGAAGACCCAACACAGCCAAAAATATAAGTAAATAAATAAATTAATTAAACAAAAAAAGTACACTCATAATTTGCAGGGATCAGTGCAAAATGAAAACGTGGGCCCCCTTGTTCATAAAGCAGGAAAAATTTACCATTAAAGGTACCCAAGTATAAAGTTTTCCTTTACAAATATTTTTTACTTATGTAATAGAAAACACGAGTGACAACATAAACTTACAAAATACAAAAAAAATTTAACTTCATAATAGAACATGGTTTCTATTAATATAAATACAATTTTATTATACAAAATTGGCCTCATGCAAAAAGAGAGACCACAGGGAGACTGTGGTCTGCACATGCTGCTCTGGCACAGATGTAGCAGGGACTCTGTCCATGCCCGCTTCCCTCTGTCCCTTTCCCCTAGGATGGGGAACCAGGTCTTGGGGGCACTGCAGTGCCACCCAACAGGACTGGCTCCCTCAGTGGGAGAAGGGAAGGCCGAGTCTCTGTAACTCACTTGGAGATGAGGGTCAAGCTGCCCAATCTTGGTCCTGCTCCCTCTCTAGGCCTACATATTCTCCTGCTTGCAAACTTGAGCGTCAGGTGTGGATCCGCCTTAAGAGGGGCCAGAGGGAGGTTGGGAGAATGCCAGGATGGTAGGAAGAAAGAAGGTTGCCTCGGTGCACCCCACCAGAGGTCTATCATGCTGTAGGCAGCGAGGCAGGACTCTGGGAGCTGAGAGAGATGGTAAGAAGTTTCCGTGTGACCCTGAGGAGAGCTCGTGGCTCTGGCTGCTGCCCACAGCTCCTGAAGTAACTGTGTTTCCCAGGCTCTGTTAGAGAGCAGGGGGTCTGTGGGAATGGTACATTTTCAGAATGACAGTGGTAGAGTCACTGAGCTTAAGTCACAGCATGGCCTGAGTGGGAAAGTACTAGGCTTACTTGCTATGGGAAGAGATATATTATTCACTAAAAGAGCTGCAAGAATTGGTTGATTTGTCACGGGAGCAATCAGAAGAAAAAGTCTAGGAATAGATACTGAGGACTCTTTACCAGGGAGGAGGGACCCTAAGGCTTCTGGGTACTGATTTACTTGAGTTCATTGCTATGGAAGCACTCGTTTTTGACTCAGGATTTCATCTCCAGGCAAAGACACATGCAGTTGGCCCAAATCCACCGCTAGGATGTCTCCTTGAAGTTTGGAAAGATGGTAATCTACTGTAAATGAGGTGGAGGTACCAGTTATGCCTTGACTTAATATCGAGGAAAGGGTCTGAAAGATCAGAGTTGGGCATATTCGGAAAGATTTGCTATGTAAGACCAGAGAACCAGAGAAGCTCAAAATATTCATAAAAGCTAAATGTGGTTATCTGTCAACTACAGCCCCACACACATGCATAGGCCTAATGCACAGTGGTGAGGGAAAATCCTCTAGCAATACACTTGATAATTAACTCTTTTGGGAAGAAGAAAGTGGCCTGACATGAGTATTTATACTTATATATTCCTGGGAAGTGGCAAATGGCTTGATTTCTTGGGCAGGGACCCAGAGAGATGGAGATGCAAGTATACCAGAGGTCAAGGGGTCTGGGAAAGAAGCATGTGGTAGAACTTACTGGACTGGGCACACAGTCTGTAGATCTTTTTATCTCAGAGAGTATCCACAACAAAGGAAGCACTTAAAAACCAGGAAGAGGGACTTCCCTGGTGGTCCAGTGGTTAAGACTTCTCCTTCCAATGCAGGGGGTGTGGGTTTGATCCCTGGTTGGGGAGCTAAGATGCCACATGCTTCGCAGCCAAAAAACCAAAACATAAAACAGAAGCAATATTGTAACAAATTCAATAAAGACTTTAAAAATGGTCCACATCAAAAAAAAAAAATCTTAAAAACAAACAAACAAACAAACAGGAAGGTAGAATGAGTTGCATGGTAGACATGAGCCAGACTTGGTCCTCAGTAACCCTCGTGCTTATTCAGTGGGCTCAAGAACAGAGGGGCCGTGGTAACAAGAAAGGAGGCTGTGCATCAGTTCCACAACCTGGGCTTCCTTTTACCAAGACAGACGTAGCTACCGCTGTTGCTGAATGTCTGACCTGCAAACAACAGTGATCTACCCAGAATACTAAGTACCCACCAATATAATATCATCTCTGAAGAGACCAAGCAGCCACTGGGTAACAAACTGATTACACTGGACACTTTCCCCTCAGGAGGAAACAGTGTTTCATCCTTCCTGGGACAGAGGTTTGTTTTGGCTATGGGTTTGCCTTCCCTCACCCCCTAGCATCATGTCCGAGAGTTCAGAGTAACTGATATGCTAGCGTGAGATCCCAATAAGATAGCCTTGGATCGAGGGTGAGGGAATGGGCAAATGACCACAGGACTCATTGATTCAATCATATACCACATCACCATACCCTCTTAAAGTCTCAGCTGGGGCGTCTGCAAGGTTGGGACGCTATTGTTTTAAATGTGAGTATACTTCCAACTAATGGCCATTATATAATGTTGTGTCTCAGATAGAATACAGTGATCTGAGAACCAAAGGGTGGAAGTAGTGGTAGCCCTTCTCACCATCACGCCCAGTGACCATCTTGGGTAAAGTCACTAAAATTTCAGGTACTTCTAGAAAGTCCTGGTTCCCAGAGTGGGGAGGTTTTTGCCAGGAGATGCAGTAAGGGTTCCACTAAATATAAAGTTACACCTACTACCTGGTCATTTTAGGCTCCTCATTCTGGTAGAGAGCAGGCAAAGAAAATATTGTTGTACTAGCAGGGTAATTGACCCTGATTATAATGAGGAAATAGTTTGGTGTTGCGTAAACGGAACAAGAAGGCACATGTTTAGGATTTAGAGGATTCACTGTCATAGCTTTTAGTGTTCCAGTGCCTGGTGCTAATTATAAATCAACAATTATAGCAATTATGGCCTACCATGGGAAAGTAACCAGTAGACCCCTAAGGGATGAAAGCCTGGCTTACTGGGCAGGCAACCTAGACCAGCAGAAGTGCTGGCTGAGAGTGAGGGGAATAAAGATTGGGTGGATTGTAGAGGAGTGAGCAGGTGGCCAATAGGCACATGAGAAGGTACTCATCACTGCTAATTATTAGAGAAATGCAAATCAAAACTACAGTGAAGTACCAGCTCATACCAGTCAGAACAGCCATCACTAAAAAGTCTGTAAATAATAAATGCTGGAGAGGGTGTAGAGAAAAGGGAACCCTCCTACACTATTGGTGGAAATGTAAATGGGTGCAGCCACTATGGAGAACAGTATGGAGGTTCCTCAAAAAAATAAAAATAGAGTTACCATATGATCCAGCAATCCTACTCCTGGGCATATACCAAGACAAAATTCTCATTTGAAAAGATACATGCACTCCTATGTTCATAGCAGCACTATTTACAATAGCCAAGACATGGAAGCAACCTAAATGTCCATTGACAGATGAATGGATAAAGAAGATGTGGTACATAGACACAATCGAATATTACTCAGCCATTAAAAAGAATGAAATAATTCCATTTGCAGCAACATGGATGGACCTAGAGATTATCACACTAAGCAAAGTAAGTCAGAAAGAAAAAGACAAATACTGTATGATACCACTTAGATGTGTAATCTAAAATATTACACAAATGAACATATTGATGAAACAAAAACAGACTTACAGATATAGAGAACAGACTTGTGGTTGCCAATGGGAACAGACTTGTGGCTGCCAATGGGGAGGGGGTTGGCGGAGGGAAGGACTGGGAGTTTGGGGTTAGCAGATGTAAACTATTATACATGGGATGGATAAACAACCAGGTCCTACTGTATAGCACAGGGAACTATAGTCAACATCCTATGATAAACCATAATGGCAAAGAATATGAAAAAGAATATATATATGTATAACTGAGTCATTTGCTGTACAGCAGAAATTAAACACAACATTATAAATCAACTATACTTCAATAAAACTTTTTTTAAAAAAGAATATAGTTTACAAATGATGGCCTAGAGACCAACTGCAACAGCCCCACTTTTGTCTTCACTTCCTATCATTTTTAAGGTTATTTTAGTTTTGAACAACTAGCCATCATCTTAAATAATCAGTGACCAAACACAGTGAAATTGAAGTGGCGCGAGTGAATCTGAAGGGTAGAAGGGGTGGCTCAGAGCAGCCCTGCATTGTGCTGCCCATTTCCTCTTGGCTGTTACCCTTCTCATACAGCTTCTTAAGCAAGAACCCAAAGCCCTGAGCCACTGCTGAGGCACGTATGCAGTCACAACACGGAGAAGCATGCTGGAAGTGCTGGAGGATTAATCCCCCAAAGGAATAGCCTTCAACACATGATGGATGAGAGCTGAAGGATAAACACCCCAGCTTTCTATACCTCTGGTAGGACAACTCTCAGGGATGAATTGCACAGTCTCTCAGAGGTCCTCATCAGGATGGAACTTCAGTTGACAATAGCAGCAATCTGCTCATTAATGCACCTTTAGTGGCTTTATTCCCCACACTGAGTCACTTCTCTACTTTCCCACCAAGATTTTCTTGGATCATTTGCCAAACCAATTACTTTCACTCAATTCCTTGTCTCAGGTCTGTTTCTGGGGGAAACCAGTCTAAGCCAATTTTGCAGATGTATAGGAGGACTATCAACCCACATAAAAATCAGTTGAAGGATATGTACCAGAAGAGGAATTTTTTTTTCCTTAGAGAAATGAAAAAAATAAAGTTTTAATTAATTTTATTCTTAAATATAAAGGAGTATAAAATTCTATAATTAATCATACAAAACCTAATTTTCAATATTTAAAGCAGTTAAAAGAGATATTAGAATAGGAAGAGATTAATGTAATCTTTACTGAAGTGATCTAAGCAAAGGGATGTGTTAGATGTGTTCATAGTAGGAGACTTCTCTTACGGAAAAAAAAAAAACGAACATGCTTTAGTTAAATATCTGATTTACAGCTTATTCTTTTGTCAAATCAGGGAAATTAATGATTTGGATAATTGTTGATGAGGCAGAAGCTTTTGGCATTAATCATTGACAAAATATGTCTCTAAGATTTGGTATAAAGCACTTTTCTGTGTTACTTACAACCAGCATGTTGGACGTTAAAAATAATGGTGAGAATTGGGCCCTATTGGATAGTGTCTGGTTAGAAAACTCACTATTAATCACCATTCATTCAGGCGTTTCTTGAGGATGCTGTAAACACGACGATCTTTTTAGAGGCTTGTGCTGTTCTAGACTCTTTAACTGTCTCTTTCCTCTCCCAAACCACCTCCCTTGTTATGCTTGTTTTTCTAAATTCAAGCCACCCTGTAAGTCTTCGCCGTTCCTTAAATTACCATGCTTTCTCTGGAATTTACACTTTCCAACTCTCCCCCTCCTGGTCTTGCCCTCAACCTTGCTTTTATAAGAAAATTAAGGTAAGGAACACGTGGATTATTTAGCACTCTCTCAATAGTAAGTTTTGGAAAACTCAACTCAACCTACTGTAGTTAAAACCTTCTAGGATAGGTTTAGTTTGGGTGAAGCTTATCTTTGAAGAGTTCAGATGGTGATCCAAGATCTGGTATCTCATTGTCCCAGGTTTTCACTGTTCTCTTCCATGTAGAAACTTCAGTCTCAGGCGCCACTGGCTGGTGAGACGGGAGCAACAGAGCTCCCTCCCTTCCAAATGCAAGGTCAGCTTCTAGAGCAGCCTTGTTGCTGTTTTCTGTTTGTTTGTTGTTTGTTTGTTTTCTTTCCAGTGGTTCCTATAAAAGTTCTGAAATCTACTGGACTAGGATTTCCATAACTAAACTAGGTCATGTGTCCTTTCTGAACCAATCTCTCTGATGAGAGGAAAGTAATTTCCTGTTTGGTTTAGCTTATGTTACATACCCACCTCTGCATGTGGAGGTGGGGCCGTGCCCAAATCTCAGGATGGAGAGAGCTCATCTCTTTCCCAATTTTAGTGATGCTGCCAGACCAGCACTGAAAGCAGTAGTGGCAAAGGACTAATGACCCCTCCAGGTGGTCGCAGAGCTGACCTATGGACAAGTAAACCCAGAGCCTGAGTGTCCTCAGGATGTGATTTCTCCACCTGTGCCAGTCTCTGCACTTCTGCTTTCTCCACAAGGGTGAAACCATGACTCATAGGTTACCTCCTTTCCTTCTAATTCAACATATGTGACTACTCATTAATATTTTAACATTTAAAATACTTAAACCAAAAAAAAACATATTAAGCAATTCATTTCCTTTTCCACAATAAATAGAAAACATTTCATTGCCTTTCTGGACAGACAGACTTAAGCAATAAGTTTGCTATAGTAGTTACAGGACAACCACAGGAAACAAATGCCCAAATCCAATTAGTGTGCCAGTAAACACTTGTCACACAAGGCAACAATAATAATTACAATTTATTATCCTAGAGGAAATATGAAAACCAAGAGATCATCAAAATATCCTGATACACTGTTGAAAAAATCTACCACATTCATTTCTTCGTAATGTCACATATACGACCCTGAAGAAGTTAAAAAAAAAGTGAGAGAATCCTTCAAGCAATGCATAGTACCAGTGGAAACATTTTTCTAAGTCTGTTCTCCAAACTATTTCTGAGCTTAAGGGACTCTTTTCTCTACCCTTTCCTTATTATTTCCAAGTTCATGAAAAAATTCCCATTAAATAGATTTTAATTGCACTGAACGGCAAATTAATCCTTCACCCTAGATATTTCTATATTGCCTCATGAAATAGAAAACAGTTCAAACCTGGCCTGCCTCTAACTAGAAGCCACAGTCTAAGACCTTATTCCAAAGAGCAAGAAGGCCTCCAATAGGTGAGAGTAACTAAGGTAATTTAAATATGGGTGAACACAGGAACAAATTCCCAGGCTCTGTTACTGTCTTTGTTGAAACCCATTCTTTTGGAAAATCATTTTCTTTAGCCATTGGACAACAAAATGCATTGTCAAGAAATTTTATAGCAATAATTATAAAAGATGTCCATTTGAACCCATTGAGGTCTCACTGATTATATAACACCCAGCAGACCTCCCTGCAGGAGAACACTATATTTATGTGAGCAATATATGTGACAATTGAGATCGTAAAATTAAATGACCACATAGAACTGTCATTTATATGATGAGCGCCTACATATGTGAAGGCTGGTTTATTTTGCAGCATCAGGTTGCGTTGAATGATCCACTCTCAGCGAACGTTTTTAATCACGCATTTCTTCACTCTTTCTGCAATATTACACTTGAAGAACTAGTAAGCAGTTTGCTATGAAATGCTAAATGGTTACTGGCACTGCTATTCTGACAGAAGAGCTCACTAAAATACAAGTACAGTACATATTGTATGCAATTGTTTTATGAGAGACATTATGGTTACTAGAATAACATTTCACCATTACCAACTGCTGAGAGAAAAGTCATTAAGATATTTGGCGAGCCAGCGCAATTTTTCAACAGAGCTATAGTACAAGACCTTAGAACAGCTTCCATAGAGAGAGCCTGCCTGTGTCACAAGAGAAAAAAAGAAATCAAGTCTCAAGTCTCTCTCTGCTGCTTGATTTATAGTACTTTATTTTCAGAGTCCAATGAGGAAGTTACAGGATATTGTCAAGAGTGTCAGAATGATAGGGAATGCTTGTAGAAAAATATATGTATATCCACATACAAGTATTTCTGGTATATGTGTGTGATCCTGTTGTGTGTAAAAGATTAACCTCTTGAGATAATTCTTATGACAATGTCAGTGTGCTAAAACTCACCTTTTCCCAGGGAACTACTTTGGAGATTAACTTGTGTATGTTCTTTATACAGTTAATTCTTTCTTTTTAATGAAAAGACATTTAAGAATGGGGGAGGGTTGAGAGTATGGATCTATCTGTAAACATTTCACCCAAATAAAGGAGAATAAAATAAGTAGTTCGCCGTAAACATTTAACATTTCCTGCCAGGACTATTGGTGGTAAAAAAGTGATGATAGTTTTACAAATGTTTTGTGTAGATATGTATATTTTATATATAAAATGTACATATATATATACATGTCTGTATATACTTGAATATATGTGTGTGTATATATATGTATATAATATATGTATAAGATAGACAGTTTTTGATTACTAAACTGACAAAGATTATCATCTATTCCTGCCAATGCTACTTCTGTCATTTCTCTTATTAAATCAGGAAAAAACATCAGCATTCATCAAAAATAAATATACCTTGGACTAGGCCTGTACAATAACAATAGACAAAATTGGAATTATTTAGTCAAATATGTGAATGTGTAGGGATAACTCTGAAGGCAACACTAAGACACCTCATCCTCCCATGGCTGTGGTACCCTTAGTACGTGGCATGCTACCTTACACAGAGCTCCCACTCAGCAACCATTACTTGAGCAAATATTTTTTAAAAAAACACTGGAAATCTTTTAATAAATAGTCAAATAGTTATTTTAAATGACCAGAAAACTGGATTCTAGTCCTGTATATTTACTACTTTTGACTCCAGTAAATAAGTCTTGGGCTTCTTACAAAAGTTATAAAGGGGAAAAAAGATAGTCAACTCAATTAAAAGAAATCAAATCAGCTGAATTTTTCATTCTTTGATGTTTTGGTGCATAAAGAAATGCCTGAAGGGTATGTAACTGGCAGAATTATCACATTCACGTGATAATTGGCTCATCACAGCCAACTCATTTGTATTAGGCCCTCTGTGACTTATTTTTTTTCTTTAATCATTTAATTATTTAATTAATTAATTAATTATTTATTTTATTTTTGGCTGTGTTGGGTCTTCGTTTCTGTGCGAGGGCTTTCTCTAGTTGCGGCGAGCGGGGGCCACTCTTCATCGCGGTGCGCGGGCCTCTCATTATCGCGGCCTCTCTTGTTGCGGAGCACAGGCTCCAGACGCGCAGGCTCAATAATTGTGGCTCATGGGCCTAGTTGCTCCGCGGCATGTGGGATCTTCCCGGACCAGGGCTCGAACCCGTGTCCCCTGCATTGGCAGGCAGACTCTCAACCACTGCACCACCAGGGAAGCCCCTGTGACTTATTTTTTATAAGCCAGATTTTATCTCCCTGTCTGCTAATAATAAAACTCACAAATATCATCAATATCAATGTGGAGATCACCTTATTTTTTAAAAAACAATTTAGGGCAGCACCAAGGTGACAGGGAAGATATTGTTCTTGATGGAGGTGATGTTTCCTAATAAGAAAATAAAGTAAACCCTTGACTGCTGATTTTCCAATAATCTCTTTTTGATCCATACACTTTGTTCCAAATAAACTATTACAGTATATTATACAGATGATATAAGTGTGACCTATTTTATCTAGAATCACAAGTTTCTCTCTTTACATACTCTTCTACATCCCATCATAATTATATTTCTTTCCAGTAGTAGCCAAGGGCGCCTTATCTAGTCACTGAATTTCTAGGCCTAGATATTTGGATTCTGGGGGGAATGAAAGAGTTGGAGACTCTTGTCCTTTCATTCTAATTCTCCCTATCTATTCCAGATCCAATCTAGATTCAGTAACGGATCAGTCACCTGTACACACAGTCATTCCATTACAGGAAATGTAGGAAGGAGTTAACTCCACTCTATAGAGAAAGATGTAGGAAACTTTCAACAACTTCTTCTCCTTCCCCTTCTCCTTCCCCTTCCTCTTCCTCCTTCTCTCCCTCTTCCCCTTCCCCTTCTTCTCCTCCTCCTTCTCCTCCTCCCCTCTTCCCACCTCTCCTCCTTCTTCTTTTTCTTTTTGGCTATTTCTTTGTCTGTATCTCCTTGCCTCTCCTAAGTGGCACATGGCAGGTTGCATTTGAATGAATGAATATACAGATGAATGAATTAAACAATAATTGGAATAAATAAATGAGGGAAAGAATAGTTTGAATTATTTGAAAATGTATATTTGGATTATATATTTGAATTATAGTTCTGCAATACAGTTCCTATATTAAGCACATACATTTAGTTACCTTACAGTGGAAAATATTTACAAGAATATTATGTTTCCCATATATAGATATGGAAGACGTTATTCATATTTGATAAAAAATATCGGCGCAGTGCAGAAAATTTCAGAGAAACATTTCTGCCCCAGAAGGCACTGTCTTTGCCAAACTAATAGGATTTTTTAATGGAGCAGCAGACACCTTAAAAGTGCTGAACAGCAGCCCTTGGAAAAAGATTTTAACAAAATCCATACTTCAGTTGAAAGAGGGCTGTGAAAACCTGCCTGGTAAACAAGATAGCTTGATTTTTTCAAAGTTTTCAAGGCTTGTGACCCTGGGGAAAGCTTAATTAAACTCAATGAAGAAAAAAATTAAATCATAAAAGTTGAATAAGTCAAAATATAAAATATTCAATTATGACTGCCTGTTGGGGTTTGTTTTGTAAATATTTTATTCACAGTTCACACTCGGCTTCCTCTCCTCCCCATCTCTTAAGGGTTATCTGGGGAATAAACCCACGCTTCTCCACTCAGTCGCTTGACTTCCTTTTAGCCCTCATAATTTATTAAATGATGTTTTTAGAAACATAAGTACTTCTTAAGTTTTCCTTCTTATCACTTTGTGTGTTGTTCTTTTCACCCACAGAATTGCTGCAATTGGAGATATAAAGAACACCCATTAGGACATCAGTCCATCCTTTGGGGATTTAGCCACAATTGTTTCTTTCATGGAGCTAGCTCCAGTCCTGCCTCAAATACACTATATTAAATGTCCCAATATGACATAACTCTCCCAAGATGGAAGGGAATTTGTTTCATTCAGTATACAGAAACCTTCAGTAGTGGTTCTCATTGATGTGATGATTTCTAAAGTAATATGTAGACATCAGATTCGTCTTGTTACTTTTCGACTATGTACTTGTTTACGAGCTGTGAGTTCAAGGTGAATACTGAACAAAGTTTAAAGTGCATTAAATGTTAATAAACGTCCAGGGACTAAATCTATGTTGAAATAAATGGCCTAAAGTTTAGATAAGAATTAATATTATATCATTATTGTTTTTAATCAATATCTTGGTAGTCATTCACCATATCATCATGATATTTATCTTCCAACAAGACTACATAGTTTTTCCAGTAAACCCAAATTATTAGAAAGTGTTACTATCAGATTCATCTTTTATGATAAACATAATATCTTTCATATTATGTTTCATACTATAATATCTTTATTATTTGGAGGGTGACTCAAAAATATGAGCATTATTTTATTTTATTAATCAAGCCATACTTTATAAGCCAATGAGAACATGTTATTCAAATGACAAGTTGCTTTCAAATTTAGATTTAATAACTTATGATTATCATATATTCAGTTTGATTAAATAGGAGGAGAATAAGTAATAGTTATAATTACACATTTTATTCTACAGCATCTCTTGGTATAAATTAAGCATTTTCATGACTGCCAGTCACTCTGAAATAGTCTTTCTGTGTGTGGCGACATTCCCACATTGAGCGTCTCCTCCCTAATTTGGACACAGAACCCAAATTCTCTAGTCCCTTGCATTTACTGCTCAGAAATACGGCCTCGGCCACATCAATCAGACAAGGCCAGATGAGACTCTTTGGATACAATTAACACTACGTCAAGCACTGCACAGAGCTTCCATTTTGTTGGTGCAGTTGGAATAAAAGTGTCCAGCAAAGTAGAGCTCCTGAAAAAGCAGTGACTTCCATGTTGTGGCCATAGAAGTCTCAGATTATGAGATTGGAAGAAAAGTAAAATAACACTCAATAAGTAAATCAACATTCACAGATGTTTTTGAAACGTAAGTTATGATCTAGTTTAATAAGCTATAAAATTGCTTGGTAGAATCAGTAAAAAGAAGCATGAAATGATTAAGAAATAATTTCCAAAATAATTATGTAATCAGAGAGAGCCACACATGACCAAGAAAACTGCTTCAAAATTTCAAATTGTGGTTATTCAAGGGTACACTGAAAAACTTGTTCATCCTCACTGTCTGCAGTATAACTGCTAAGGGTCCCTTGCCTAAAGATGAATGAGTAAACTTGAGATGGGAGAAAAGAAGAAACAATCTTAAAATATCAACAAGGAGGAAGTCTTGAAAAGGCAAATAATACATAAAAATGACTTCAAGGAGTATGCTATAGTTTCCTCTTTGAAAAATCAATATTCAATAAACATTTAAAGGAATAAAAGTGGTAAGCAAAAGTGGCAAATACAAGTGCTCTGAGGAGTGACTCTGAATTATGAAATACTATTTTATATGCCAGAGTAGTAAATGAGGAATTCTAATTTGGTGCAACCAACTCATCCATTTCTAATTTACACCCCTCACTGTGTCATTCATTGACTAATGCTTGAAATATATAGATGACTAACAAGATGGCTCTTGTTCATCAGGACAACTCTTGACACCAAAACAGTAATGCAATTATCCCCAAAGCAATAGACTATTACCAAATTGATTTATGTGCTATCTCTAGGACACTTTTAAATTCACAGCCAATCACATGAGTATAATATGAAATTCAACTGAGAATTCAGAATTTAGCTCTGAAAGAACGTCTCAGCTACATACATAATTGCAAGTTAACATCTGAACAACTGAAAAATATTTAACAGAAAGAACCAGAGTTAATTGAATATTTAGCCTCCAAAAAAATAAAAATCAATATTCTTAGATGGCTTTTGGGATATCATATAAAAGAGAGGGGGAAAAAAAGCTGTACTCTGAAGCTGAGCACTCACAAAAGCTAATATAGTATTCAAGTTAAATAAATCAAGATGTGACTATTTTTCTAAAATTTGTTAGTTGATTCAACACTGAATTTGAGACCTGTTGTTCAAATAGTGCAAGATGGAAAATTCACATGCATGTGGTTTCAATACAAGACTCTTAAAATTATAATATGAAAAAAATACATTTACCTGCTTGATAAATAGAGACATCACATGTAATTCTCTATATGGTCTATTATGTTTAATGCAGATACCCATTTGTGGGAACATACTATGTAGAGATATTAACTGGTGTGCTTTCTCCCATTCTGCACTCTTAACCCGAAAGCATCTTTTAAACACCTCCTTACCACCCGCCACCTCCACTTACAACAGCTAGACTTGAAGGACTCACCATGGTCTCCTATTAAGCTGTATTACTGAAAGGAGCACAGCCAAGTGATTATGAGTGCAGACTTTTGAGCCAGACACCTTGAGTTCAATTGCCATCTTTGAAAATTGAAAATCAAATAATTTCAGGCAAGTAATTTAACCTCTATGTACCTCAGTTTCCTCATATGCAAAATAGGGTTGCTGAACCAGTGAGATTATATGCATAAATTGCTTAGAGTAACACCTGCCACACAGCAACAAACATTAGCCGTTATTAGTTGTTATCATGTTCAAAATTCATCAGTCCAGACTAAATCAAAAGATGCCATGGTCAGGAGAAGAAGAGTAGAGTTAGGAATCATGCAGGGAGTGTGGGAATAAGAAAGTCAGAGTGAGGACTCCCTGCCCCCAGCTCCTGTGGGAAAGGCAGAAGTCAGGGCTATCTGAACACAGAAGTCAGCCTGTTGTTGACGATCACGCAATTTGGCCTGATGCTTATCTGTTCCTTGAAACTCCATCGAGGTTCCCAGTCTATACTTCATCCCAATATCAACAAATTCATACCCAGTAGCCTAGGACTCTTACATAAGCCTCCGGGTAGAAGGTAATGACTTGGATGCCCTGTGGGAAGTGGGGGGCATTTGGGAAAGCCTTGCCCTCCACCAGGATGAATCGAAAGTAAATAGCCTGAAACATCCCACTGAACTGGTAAAGCAATGAAATGTGTAGCGCCTTCCACATATTTATTGAATTTCTACTATGTTCTAGATCTTTCCACATGCATTATCTCACTTCCTCTTGAACTCTGGAGTAAGGTAATACTTACTCCAATTCTTCTTTCCTGAATATAGTGGTGAGACCTATCAAAGATATTTTTAAAAGATGAGTATACAGTGCCAAGATTTCTGTTTATGCTTCTTCTAATAAAGTAGGGCATCCAAGCAAACAAAAGAAGCCTTGCATTTAGAATCAGAAGACCCAAATTTGAATAGTCTCTACCTACTAGCTAGATGATCTTGACAAGTCACATAGACCTCAATTTTCTCATCTGTTAAATGAGAAATACTGCATTTTGTGTCCTTGCAGAATTATTTTAAGAACCCAATGACACAATAAATGTGAAAGAATAACTGTCAAGTGCTCCATAATTATCAGGCATAAATCTGTAACCATATGTGAGCTGCTCCCTTGTAAATATAATTCATAATTCACCTTAATATAAATTCATTCTCTCCTGAGAAATATACACCTATATGCAGGAAGATAGCTTTGAAGTTTGGCAGTAATAACAGTTCATTGACTTCAGCGGAATTTTTTATTACTTCCTACAGAAAACCCTGTTTATAATGTTTAGTGGTTAAAATGGTTCATTCCAAAGTTTCTTAATGAAATAACTGGAGAAGATAATGAAGAAAAAGAGTTGACATAGCTTAGTTTGCTATTTTTTTTAGTTCGAGAGAAACATTTTTTTAAATAAGTGGACTTCTAGGATTCTAAAGAGAAGATGTCAAACACATACAACATCTGTATTAGTGTAGTTATTGTGCCCTACAACAAGTGCCCAAATTAAAATCATGGAAACAAGTTCAGTATATGTTTGTTGTACAGAAAAGCTGAAAGATAGAAAAATAACAGCTATGTTCCTGTCCCAAGTTCTGTTAATGACAGTGGTGGGGATATCTGCCACTCAAAGAGGCCAAATTGATTCAAAAGAACAACCCTAGAGCAGTTTTACATACTTGATGTAATTTCATTGTGTGAACCGGTATTTATTAAAGTTAAATTCTGATTAGTTTTGAGTTGATTATCTAGTTTGTAAATTACCTAGGAATTTTTTGGGTCTCTCTTATTCCCTCGGGTTCTTGACTTTTGGTCATTTCAATATTAATTAGCCTCTCTGCTGATGGTGGGTAGAGGAATCGAAAAGAAACACAAAATGTGTTATGCCGTCTTGTTAGCAATTCTAACAAAGTCTCATTAGAGAGAATCTGGAAGAATTAGCTTGAAATATTTGTAGATTTCTACCTTTCATCATATGCGTGTTCTTCCTTAATTTGTCTCATTTAATTAATAAAATTTTTTTTCCTTACTGATAAATGGTAAGTCTAAAGGGTCAGCCCATATTTATTTTAAATTCCACGAAGACATGCTTATCTAAAGGTGAATTAATGATCCTTTAAAAAAATCTAACTTTTACTCAATACATTTTATCTTGTAATACCCACACGTTTGTTTTTATCATGTACTACATTGAAGGATTATAAAATTTTCATAAGTAGTATATAACTCTTCACATTCTATTTATAATTCATTAACTTGATTTGTAAAAAGATGTATTCATGTTGATACACACACACACATACACCTTGCTTATTTATTTTAAAATCTGTATATTATTCTGTTAGATGAATACACAATGTATATTTGTTTTTCAATTGATGTACATTTTACTTGCTTCTATTCTTTGCCATTATGAATTATACTGCAATGATCATTCTTGTACGCTTCATTAATTCATATGAGAGTTTCTCCATGGTGCACACCTAGAGGTGAAAATTCTGTGTTATAAGATACATCAAATTTACTATGTATTACTGAACTAATCTCTAAAGATTCTGAACTATTTAACATTCTTACGAGGAGTATCTGAAAATTTCTGTCTAACACTTATTATTGTCAGATTTTTTCATCTTTGCTGGTGACAGGTATAAAAATTTTCCTATGGTATAGATATATATAGGTATATATACTAATATAATTAATTATATATATTATTGTTATATATAATTATATACATGATGCATATATTCATATTAATATCATTACATTATATATAACAATATGTATATTACTTTTTTAAAGCAGTTTTACATTCACAGCAAAATTGAGGGAGAAGGTACAGAGATTTCCCATATACCCCCTGCCTCGCCACATGCACAGTCTCCCCCATTAGCATCCCCTACCAGAGTGGTACATTTGTTATAATTGATGAATCTACACTGATACATTATAACCATCCAAAGTCCATACTCTACATCATTAAGGTTCACTCTTGGTGTTGCACATTCTATGGGTTTGTCAAATGCATAAGGGCATGTATCTGTCATTATGGTATCATACAGAGTATTTTCACTGCCCTAAAAATCCTCTGTGCTCTGCCTATTCTCCCTCTCCCAAACCCACCCACCAACCCCTGGCAATCACTAATCTTTATGCCATCTCAATAGTTTTGCCTTTCCCAGATGTCATATAGTTGGAATCATACAGTATGAAGGCTTTCCAGATTGGCTTCTTTCACTTAGTAATATGCATTCAAGTTTCCTCCATGTCTATTCATGGCATGATAGCTCATTTCTTTTTTAGTGCTGGATAATATTCTATTGTTTAGATATACAGTTTATTATCCATTTATCCACTGAAGGACGTTTTGGTTGTGTGAAGAAAAACTTGTCTTCCTCTTGTGTGTTTCTCCTTTATTCTCATGCTACTACCGCACTGACAACACTTCTGCCTTATCTGATCACTAAATGTTTGGGGGGTCTTCCCACACCAAACAATTCTCTGTGACACCAGCTGGGTGTCCTACAATTTAACTCAATTCTGACACTATCCACCTGGAGATAGAGTCAGATCCCATAGGTTAAGGGCTCAGTTCTATGAACCTGCTGCCCTACTTCAGATGCCAATCACAAGTAGTAGGTCTCCAGGTTACACATAACTTCTGCCCAACTTAGCTACAAATCAGAGGTTCCCATGACCTCCTCCTTCCTTGAATTTGATTATTTTCCAAAGTGGTTTACAGAACTCAGGGAAACATGTTTGCCAGTTTATTAAAGAATATGATAAAGGATACAGATGAACAGGCAGATGAAGAGATACTACATAAGGCAAGTTTGGGAGGGTTCTGAGCAAGGAGTTTCTGTTCCCAGGAAGTTGAGGTGCATCAACTTCCCAGTATAAGGGTGTGTTCAACTTGGAAGCTCTCTGAACCCTACACTATTGGAATTTTTATGGAGGCTTGACATGTAGGCTTGATCAATCATTAACTCCATTTCTAGCCCCCCTCCCCTCTCTGGAAAATGGGGAAGGAGGGGTGAAAATTCCAAGCTTGGTCTTTATCGTTCTGGTGACCTGCTGCAATCCAGGAGCCTTTCAGGAGCCCACCCAGAGTTCTCTCATTAGAGCAAAAGATGATCCTAGTGTTCTTATCACTTAGGAGTATACAAGGGTTTCAGATGCTCTGTACCAGGAATGAAGACAAAGACCAAATAGGTACTTCTTACTATAATTTACATTATCAAAGATTACTTCCAAGTTTTGGTAATTATAAATGAAGCTGCTATAAACATCCATGTGCAGGTTTACGTGTGAACATAAGTTTTCAATTCCTTTGGGTAAATGCCAACAAGAGTGATTGCCGGATCACATGACAAGAGTATGTTTAGTTTTGTAAAACACTGTCAAATTGTCCTCCCAAGTGGCAGCATTATTTTGCATTCCCACCGGCAATGTATGAGAGTTCCTGTTGCCCTACATCCTTGCCAGCATTTGGTGTTTTTCATGTTCTGGATTTTGGCCATTCTAATAGGTGTGTAGTGGTATCTTGCCGTTGTTTTAATTTGCATTTTCCTGATGACATATGATGTTGAGCATCTTTTCATATGCTTGTTTGCCATCTGTATATCTTCTTTGGTGATATTCTCTTATGGCTTTAATTTACATTTCCCTGATTACTAGTGAAGTTGAGCATGTTTTTATTCACTTATTGGCCATTTTAATTTTTTCTCCTGTGAATTACCTATTCATATGCTTTGCATATTTTCATTGGAAAGTTGGTACTTCTGATTGTCATTTGTGTCTGCAAGTATCTTCTCTCAGTCTGTGACTAGTTTTTCCACTGTGTTTACAGTTTCTTTTTTGTGCAAAAAAGTTTCCGTTACAATGTAGTTAATACATGAGAATTTTCTTTTATGATTTGTATTTTTGTGTCTTGAGTAAACAAATGCTTCCTTACCTGAAAGTCAGAAAGATATGATTCTTATTTTTTCTTGAAAAGTTTTAGAGAATCTAATTTAACATTTTGCATGTGGATAAACAATTGTCCAGCACCATTTATCTAAAAGCCCATTGTAGAAGAGGGAAAAAATCATTTTTTCTCTACTCATCTTAGATTCCCCAAATGGGATGCTTTAAATGACACTGACAGAAGACAGGTTAACGAGAGAAAAACAAACAGTTTATTAACGTGTATATTGAACATACATATGGAGTACTCAGAGATAAGTAACTCAAAGGAATGGTAGCATATTAGCAAAGAACAATAATTTTGTAGAGAAGTGACAAGACAGAAAAAGGCCTTTGAACTTCTAGGGGTGACAAATTGTGGGAAGGTTATAGAGAAACTAATGGTAGATAAGTGCAAATATCTTTTCCCATTCAGTAGGTTGCCTTTTTGTTTTGTTGATGGTTTCTTTTGCTGTGCAAAAGCTTTTAAGTGATCAGGTCCCATTTGTTTATTTTTGTTTTTGTTTTCCTTTCCTGAGAAGACATCCAAAAAAAAAAAAATGCTAAGACCTATGTTAAAGAGTGCATTGCCTGTATTTTCTTCTAGGAGCTTTATGATTTCAGGTCTTATATTTAGATCTTTAATATATTTTGAGTTTATTTTTGTATATGGTGTGAGGAAATGTTCTTATATCGTTCTTTTACATGTAGTTGTTCAGTTTTCCCAGCACCATTTATTGAAGAGACTGTCTTTTCTCCATTGTATATTCTTACTTCTTTTGTCATAGATTATTTGACCATAAGTGCTTTGGTTTATTTCTGGTCTCTCTGTTCTTTTCCATTGATCTATGTGTTTGTTTTTGTGCCAGTACCATGTTGTTTTGATTACTGTAGATTTGTAGAATAGCCTGAAGTCAGGGAGCAAGATACCTACAGCTTTGTTCTTTTTTTTCTCAAGATTGTTTTGGCTATTTGGAGTATTTTGTGGTTCCATATAAATTTTAGGATTATTTGTTCTAGTTCAGTGAAAAAGTGTCATGGGTGTTTTTTTGAAGTATAGTTGATTTACAATATTATATTAGTTTCGGGTGTACAGCAAAGTGATTTAGTATCTCTACAGATTATGTTCCATTAAAAGTTACTACAAGATAATGACTGTCCTGTGCTATGCCTATGTATTTTATACTTAGTAGTTTGTATCTTTTAATTCCATACCCCTAACTTGCCCTTCCCCCCTTCCCTATCCCCTATGTCAACCACTAGTTTGTTTTCTGTATCTGTGAATCTGTTTCTGTTTTGCTATATACATTTGTTTGTATTACTTTTTAGATTCCACATGTAAGTGATAACATACAGTATTTGTGTTTCTCTGTCTGACTTATTTGACTAAGCATAATATCTAGGTCAATCCATGTTGCTGCAAATGGCAGAATTTCATACATTTTTATGGCTGAGTATTTCATACTTTTTTATGGCTGAGTAGGTATGGCTTTTGCACATAGGTCCATCCATGTTGCTGCAAATGGCAGAATTTCATACTTTTTTATGGCTGAGTATGTCATGGGTATTTTGATAGGGATTGGATTAAATCTGGAGATTGCTTTGGGTAGTATGGCCATTTTAGTAATATTAATTCTTCCAATCCATGAACATGGGATAGCTTATCATTTCTTTGTATCATCTTCAATTTCCTTCATCAATGTTTTATAGATTTCAGAATATACATTTTTCACCTCCTAGGTTAAGTTTATTCTTAGGTATTTTATTCATTTTGATGCTAGTTTAAACAGGATTATTTTCTTGCTTTCTCTTTCTTATAGTTCATTATCAGTAATGAATCAGAAAAGCAACAGATCTATGTATATTATTTTGTATCCTGCAACTTTACTGAATTCATTTATTATTGTTAATAGTTTTTGGTGGCATCTTTAAGATTTTCTGTATAGTGCCATGTCATCTGCAAACAGTGACAGTTTTACTACTTCTTTTCCAATTTGAATGACTTTTATATCTTTTCTTCTCTGATTGCTGTCAATAAGACTTCCAATACTATGTTAAATAGAAGTGGCATGAGTGGGCATCCTTGTCTTGTTCCTGAGTTTAGAGTTAAAGCTTTCAGCTTTTCACCATTGAGTATGATGATAAGTCTTTATTATGTTGAGATATGTCCCTCTATACCAACTTTGATGAGAGTTTTTATTATGAGTGGATGACGAATTTTGTCAAATGCTTTTTCTGCATCTATTGAGATGATCATGTGATTCTTATCCTTCATTTTGTTAATATGGTGCATCACACTGATTGATTTGTGGTTATTGAAACATCTTGTATCCCTGGAATAAATCCCAGTTGATCATGATGCATGATCATTTTTATATATTGTTGGATTCAGTTTGCTAAAATTTGTTGAAGATTTTTGCATCTATATTTATTAGCGATATTTCTTTTTTCTAGGGTCTTTGCCTCTTTTTATCTCAGGGTAATGGCGGCCTTGTAGAATGAATTTGAGAGTGTTCCCTCCTCTTCAATTTTTTGGAATATTTTGAGAAGGACAGATATTAGCTATTCTTTATATGTTTGATAGAATTTCCCTATAAGGCTGTCCAATACTGGACTTTTGTTTGCTGGAAGTTTTTTTGTATTACAAATTCAACTTAACTATAAGTGATCCATCTGCTCAGATTGTCTATTTCTTCTTGATTCATGTTCTGAAGATTGTATGTTTCTATAAATTTTTCTATTTCTTCTGGTTGTTCAATTTTTTGGCACACAACTGTTTGTAGTATTCTAACGATTTTTTGTATCTCTGTGATATCATTTGTTACTTTTCCTTTCTTGTTTCTTATTTTGTTTATTTTGGTCCTCTTACTTCTCTTCCCTTCCTACCTGAGTCTGTGTGGATCTTTCTTACAGCCTTGGTTGTATATGAGTTTTTCTGTCAATCTCCAGTTTGTTTTCAGTGAGAAGTGCTCCACATGAAGATGAAGATGTATTTTTGATGTGTTTGTGGAAAGAGGTGAGCTCTGCATTCTCCTACTTCATCTTCTTGATCTCCTCCCCATTTATGTCCTGGTTTTAAGCAAATGGGGGGAGGGCAGAAAGCTTTTCTTATATCTGCTTCTTAATAATCCTTATGCCAAAATGGCATATTTTGAGGTGGCATAGACTGCTACCCTTCACCGTCTTTTTCCCCATTCACTTTTAATGTCACATCTCTCATCTATTATTGTCATATATGAATGCGTCAACTTCTAGGATCTTTATATTCCATTATCCTATTTGTTTACCCTGTGCCAATATCTTTTTTATTCATTTATTAAAATTCTGATATCTAGTAGGCCAAGTCTACCTTCCCAGTTCTTTACATTGTCTTAGTTATTCTTAGCCATGGGCTTTTGAATTTGTAGTTTTCAAATTCCATGGAAACCCCTAAAAAGATTATTGAAATTGTATTAGATTTAGTGTTTAATTTGGGGTTTATCACCTAAGACTTCCTAAAAATGAACATATGAATATAACTTTCCATTCATTCAGGTCTTCTTTATGATCTTTAATAATTTTTTCTATCAGTCTTACACCAAATAACTTTCTCTACTTTAAATAAGATCTTTTTATTGATTGATTTTTTGTTAATTATAATTAGTGTATTCATTATTAGGAATGATACTGACTTTTGCATGTTTGTCAGTTCTTGTAATCTGTCTACAGATTCCATTGAATCCTCAATTTAGATAATCATAAAACTGATAAATGAGGAGAATTTAATCTCTTACTTTGTAATTATTATTTTTTTCTCTAATTTCTTTTCTTTTTTTCTTGCTGTAATTATTTTTGAACACTGCATTTACCATTACTTACATTTTACGGTTAAATAGAAACCACAAAAGTAGGCATCCTTTTTTTGTTCCTGACTTTATGGAAATTCTCACCATTTCCTCATAGGTTTTTGACAGTTGATTTTCATCAGGTTAGGGAAATTCTTTTTTATGTATACTCTTCTTGTGAATTTTTATCAAGAGTGAGTTTGGAATTTGTTAAAGGAGTTTTTAGCATTTATCATTATATGGTTTATTTTCTTCTTGATTTGTTAATATAGTCTTTTGGAGTAATAGATTTTTTGAATTTGAACTATCTTTGTATTCCTGGAAAATACCACAATTAGTTATGATGCAATTATTTAAATTTAACAGTATTTTATTCAAGATTTTTGCATCTCATAAATATGGTTGGCCCTTTGAAATTCCAGTAAAATTCATCTTCTCAGCTTAGTGTCTTTTGAGGCTTTGCTCATCTTCTGGTCATGAGGTTGTTAGTGTATGTATCCTGTATCTCACCAAGAGCTGTAGCCAGCTGTAGACTTCAAGCAGGAAACCTCACTGTGGTTCCCCTTCTTGAAGGTGTACTTTAGGCCGGAAACTTTTGCTTACTCAGTATCTAAAGTCAGGAAGGCCATATCATTTGCCCTCCTCACAACTTTACGTTTCTTTTCTATTTCTGGCCTAAAAAGATGTTGCCTTTGTATTTAAGAAAGGCCACATCCTTCTGATTTTTTTACTTGATATTTTACCTATCTTTGATATGTTTGTAACAAAGGGCATTATCAAAGTGTGATGTTTCACACTTTTAAGCAAACAACTGTAAAAACTTAGTTTTCTTTTTCAGATATTTGATACGTAGGTGTATCAACTTCCTAGGACTCCTGTAACAAATTACCATAAACTGGGTGGTTTAAAACAATAGAAATTTATTGTCTCATAGTTCTGGAGGATAGAAGTCCAATATCAAGGTGTCTGTAGGGCCATACTTCTTCTGAAACCTGTGGGGAAGAATCCTTCCTGGCCTCTTTCTAGCTTCTGGTAATTTGCCTGCATCCTTGGCATGCCTTGGCTTGCAGCTACCACACTTCAATCCACTGTCACATGGTGTTCTCCTCTCTGTGTCTCTTTCCTCCTCATATAAGGACACCAGTCATACTGGATTATGGGCCCACCTTAGTGACTTCATTTTCACTTGATTATATCTAGGAAGACCCTATTTCTAAATAAGGCTACATTCACAAGTACTTGGGGTTAGGACATCAACATATCTTTTGGGGAGACACAATTCAACTTGCAGCACTAGGTATATGTAGCCATCAATAATGTATATTAAATTTAGTATTCAATGTTATATATAAATCATATATATGTTTGTGTCTTTGTATGTTTAAATATCTAACTATCTACCATCTATCTATCAATCTATCTATCTAACTATACATACCTACATAGAGAGAGAAAAAATAAAAGAGAGAGAAAGAGAGAGAGATGTTTACACATATTTCTCTAATTTTCTCTTTGCACCATCTCAAATTCTGATCTTCATTTATTCAACCCTGGCTTGTTTCCCTTAATACTACGTAGCAATTCTCTCGTTGAATTTTAATTATAATCTTGACTATATTACCTAGTAAAAGGTAGTGCCTTAGCTCAGGCTGCTATAGCAAAACACCATAGACTGGTTATCTTATAAAATACAGAAATTTATTTCTCACAGTTTTGGAGGCTGCAAATCTGAAATTATAGTGCCAGCAATTAGTGTCAGGTTACTATGAGAGCCCTCTTCTCAGGTGCAGACTGCTGACTTCTCATTGTATCCTCAGTTGGCAGAAAGAAGGCTAGAGAGCTCTCTGGGGTCTCTTTTGCTAATCCCAAGTTTCAGAGATCCACCATCATGACCTAATTATCTCCCAAAGGTCTCACCTCCAACATATGAAATTGCTGAATATGAATCCTCCACACTGGAGATTAGATTTCAACATGTGAATTTGGGGGGACACAAATAATCAGTTCATAATAGGCAGTCAGCAGAAAGGGCCCAAGCTTCTAACCCTAATAGCAACAAAGTACCTTAACGAGAATAACATTTCAACACAATTTCTAAATAATAATAAACAAAAAGAGTATAAAGCTCTTTTTGACTGGGAAGATTACCTCCTTGAATTTGTGAAAACTGCTGGTTTAAAAAAAATCATATGGAGACTTCCCTGGTGGTCCAGTGGTAAAGAATCTGCCTTCCAATGGGCCTTTCACTTTTACCATTACAAAAGTGCTATTTCTCTCCCTCACCTGCTGGACCATGCCAGCTGGTTAGATACCAAATTCCAAAAAGTACCAATTAAAATAAAAATAGCTAAATCTGGAATAAGTAACAAAGCACAGCTTTGGAACAGTGTGAAAATTTATAAGTGATCATTATCAACACCTGCAGTCTACTTTGCTTGGCTTATGATGACTCATTGACAATAGTCTAGTGGTAGCACAAAAGGCTGAAAAGTGAAAAGAGAAAACTCCAACTTTCTTAGTGATAATTAAATTCAATTTCTCACCAGTTATTTTTTTTAAACGAACTCAATATATATTGATATCAAACTGCATCAACATATCTATTCTTAAATTTTTCCATAATTCAACTATGATACTCTGTGATTATGTGTGGTGGAAGAAAGTTTTTGAAAAACTAACTACAAGGTACTTATTAAATCAGTTTTCTCATCTGTAAAGTCAGGAAATATGTCTATCTCAGAACTGTACAGAAAGTGCCACTCTCAACTTCCACACTCAAGGAGGACATTGATGATGAAGTATTTTTCATGATCTGGGTTATATACAGTCTTCTCTATCAGGCTTTGACATAGACTGTCTTGTTCCTGGAACCTGTGGCCTGAAAGGATAGAGTTAGCTGCCTCTCCCTCCATATACTCAATATATTGATACTATACGGTATGACAAGGACAGGATAATTGCAAAAGTTATCACTTAGTAAAGGAAACAATGGAATCAGTAGTCCATGGCAATGCAGGAATCTTACAGAATCAGCATTATGAAGGTTTACCGTCCTAGGGTTGGGAATTTCCATGATTAGACCAGTGTCTGCTTTCTGGGTAGGAAACCTTTTTCCACTATCCATTATGACCCTTGTCTTTCCCTCCGCAAGGTTCTTCATTTTCAGCTATCTTGCTTGACTTATTTGAAATGGATGTTGGAAAATATGCCCTCTTAGGGGCTGTCCATTTTTTTACTTATGCAAATGTGGCAAATGTAGTTTTGAGTCCAAAAATGTCAAAAGCCTTTTGGATCAAGGCTCATGACTGATATCCTCAGCAATACAATTTTTTCAAAAACTTAGTTCTATTTGCTTCCAGTCAGTTTCATATATCCGTAACCACTCAAAGTTGTTTTGAGCCTGATTCACTTTGTTTCCTAAACCCCAGGACTTCCATCCTTAATAGAATTATGGTGACCATGAGGCCATTTGGAAGGTAAAGTTGGAAAGACCTTATCTTAAACCAATCTGTGCTCCAAATTACTTTATATTATAAGAATTTTGATTAGGCTTTTTTGTTTCTTTTGGCATTTTAAAATCCAAATTCATATTCTTAATATTTAGAAACAGCTTTTCCAACCCTCTTGAACCTGAATTTCTGGACTTTTTAGGATACTTCTTATTTATATTGTCAAAACCTGCCAATTCTTTCTTAAGCTTATTAGTTATTGTAACACCTTATCAAAACTACTGATAACAACCAACACACACTAAGGATTTTTTTAATCAGTAACATCCCCAAGGGCTTCTTTTTCATTAGTTATGAACTTTGCTTCTCAAATTATTCCAGGTAACAGTTTACCAAGTAGATTGTCACCAAACAAAAACGAATTTCCATCTTTCCAGCTTTTGATAATGGTCCTCACTTACTGTCAATGCCTATATTAATCTGAGAAATTAATATTTGCTTTTTTATCAAACAATCCCCAAAATTTCAGAAGCACAACAGTTAAAAATGTACATTTTTATCATGTTATAGTCTGATGTGGGTTTGGCAAGAATCCTGAGAAGTTTCTTAGAAAATTGACTCAGAGATTTAGTCCTTTGCTTCCAGTCATATAGAAGAAGAAGGGAGTTTGGAAGGTCCCCCAAGACATGTTATGGCTAAGCCTAGAATTAGTACATCATTTGTGTCTTCTTCCTGTTGGTCATAATTCAGTCACCTGGTCCCACCTAGATGTCAGAGAAGCTGGGAACAATTATCTTTTTATTTGACTAGAAAGAAAACCAAAATAACATAGTGATTTCATAGCTTTTTTGCTGCTATACTTTTAATTTTTTATTGTGATCATTCACTTGAATGTGGTCATTATTTCACATTTATTCTTGAAGAATATTTTCACTGAGTATAGCATTCTAGTACAGCAGTTACCTCCTTTCAGCAAATTGAAACTATCATCCATTGATATCTGCCTTCCATTGTGACAGTTGAGCAGTCAGATGTCAATCTTACTATTCTCCTTTGAAATAATTTATCAACCCCCATTCCTTGCCTTCAAGATTGTATCCCTCTCTTTTATTTTATACATGTATGTATGTATGTATGATTTTCAGTTTTACTAGGTTGTAAAGTCAAGCATTCATACTGACTTTCTTATATCAACTGTATTTTATAGTAATTAAATAATCACACAAAGTTTCTCTTTATAGAAATATGACAATTAATAAATGAAGAAAGTATGATAGAATTATATTTATCTTGTAAGTTCTAATCTATGAATGGATTTAAGCAATGATTAGTTCTTGTTACTATTGCTGTTTAACCAATTACCCCAATCTTTAGTGGATTAAACTAACTTTCTATTCTGCTCATAATTTTGTAAGTCAGGAATCCTGGAAGGACCTGGCTGAGCATTTCTCACTTGGCTGAGGCTACAGTGATCTGAAAACTCAACTGGACTAAATATCCAGGACAGTTTACTCATGTAGCTGAAAGTTGATTTTGGCTCTCAATTGAGAGCTCTTATGGGACTTGACTGAGGTATTAACAAGTGGATTCTCCAGCATGGCAGTCTCAAAGTAATCAGACTTGTTACATGGCAGCTGGCTTCCCTTAGAGCAGGGTTTCTCAACCTTGACACTACTGACATTTTGGGCTGGATGATTCTTTGTTGTGAGGGCTGTCCAATGCATTGTAAGATGTTTAGCAGCATCTCTGTCCTCTACCCACTAGATGGCAGTAGTAGCACCCTCTCAGTTTTGACAACCTAAAATATCTCCAGCCACTACCAACTGTTCCCTAGAGAGGGAGGAGGGGAGTGAGATCACCTCTGGTAGGGAACCATCACCCTAGAGAGAGCATCCAAAACAAGCCAAGTGGAAGCTGTATGATTGTTTCTGACCTAGCTTCAAAAGTCTCATAGCATTATTTCCACTGTGTTCTATTTGTTACAAGAAAATCACTAGAGTAAGCTGAGATTCAAGGGGAAAATACAAATGCCTCACCTCTTAATGGTGGGAGTGTCAAAATTTTTAACATGTTTTTAAAAAGCCACAAATGGTCACCTACATTTAAAAAAAAAAAAAAAAAAAAAAGCAAACCAATGTAAATCTGCTAAAGCCTCTAGATCTAACTAGAAATTTATAGAAAACACAGGTAATATATTAAATGACACACAAGAATTTAATGAGCAAAATCCAATAATCCAGATCATGAGAAAGTCTAAAAGTTAAAAGACCCAGTTTATCCAGCAAATAAAATTCAAGTCCAAAAAATTGAGAAGCCTATAGATTGACTGACAAAACATATCAAACACTGAAATGTATGTACCTTATTGGAATTCTGACTCAAAAAATGTAAGAAAAAATATGAAACAATTAGTGATTTGGATATTGACTGGATATTTGATGTTAAGAAATTATTGTCACATTTTCAGCTATGATAATGGTATTGTGATTTTGTTTCAGAAAAGATTTCTTATACTTTAGAAATATATTCTGAAATAGTTGAGGTTGAAATGATATGATACCTGTGATTTGCTTCAAAATAATGCATGACTAGGGTAAGGGGAGAGCAGTCATTTCTAATTCTTAAAAATTATATGAGTCTATGAATCATTACTCACAGCATTTAGAAGATGGTCACTACTTTATTCACTTTTAGAGTAATCAATTTTTTCAAATTGTGAAATATACATACATTTCAGTAAAATCTAAGATATTATTTTTTTAAAGATTTGAAAATTGTACTTAAATTATAAAATATGTGTTCATGATAAAAATTTTTGAAAATGTAGAAATCTTTGAGGGAAAAATAGCAACAACTTAAAACTCAGAGAAAACCAGTGTAAATTTTTTACATTTTCTTTTAGTCATATTGCTATGCATGGACATAATGCAAACATAATTAGGATCACACTAGTCAGGTCTGACCAGTCATGTTTTTCTGTCAGATATTTGATAAATTGAATACTGAACAAAGTATCATGTTTACATTTTCTTTGTCTTATAGAGCACAGAAGCTAAAAGCAGAAATTATAAAAGATGTCACACCTACTCTGTCTCCCTTAAGTATTAGAAAAATTGAATAGAAACAATTACATGTACTGTATCTTTTGGAAAAACTGTCTGGTTCTAGTCTGTACCAATGGATGAGTTCTCAGTCTCTCCACTTTATTTCTTTTATGTCATGTCCTACTAGCTAAAGCCAGCAAGAAAAAATAATTCTAGGGTAATTATAAAAGCTTTTATAATCAGTGAACTCTCAGTCACTGGAGGTGTCTAAATAGAACATGGATGATAATTATTGCAATTTTGTTTGAAGGGATTCAAACATCAGAAGACTGATTGGATTTTATGACCTATTGTGTCACATCCAATGCTGAGTTTCTTTTATTCTGTTTCTTAAAATCATAAAGTAAACTTTCTTGACATTCTACCATGTTCCAGTTATCTCTTACAGAGTGATAAACCACTCCAAAGCTTACTGGTGTAAAATAACAATTTTATTATGCTCCTGGATCCTGTGGATCAGGGATTCAGATATGACATAGTGGGCTTGTTTTGCATTCTCCGCTCCACAATTTCTGAGGTCTCCATAAAATAGAAATAATATATATAACATTCTCTGACTACAGTGCAATAAAATAGAAACTAAAACAAAACAAAATACCCCAAATCCGAAAAAGAAAGCCAAAAATTTTCCTACCTAGAATTTAAATAAAACTCTCCATTAAACTTAAGCTCATAGATAAAAAGGAAAAAAAATCTAAAATTACAGATTTTTTTCCAGAACATACTGATAATAAAAATACTAATCATACTTATAATGAAATTAGTAATCAAAATCTATGATATAATAAAAGCAGTGATTTGAAGAAAATCTAAAACCTTTCATAAGTATATCAATAAAAATGATATAATAATATTTTCAAATTCAGAAGTTTAAAAAAGAACACAAAATTAAGCAAAAAAAAAAAAAAAGCACAAGAAGGGAAATTTTAAAGATAAAAATGAATTCATGAGGAGGAAATTAGAAAAATAGTAGAAATAATAATGATGGTTTTTGAAAATACTCAAGAAAATAAATTAGCCATTAGCTAACCTTATTTTCAAAAAGATGAGAGCAAGCATAAATACACAAAATAAGAAGTAATAAGTGGGAAATAATCATTGAAACAGAGCTAGTATATGAATACATATATACACATACATGTATACATACACATATACATGTGCATTTACATGGGTATATATACCTATAAATATACATGCATACACACACACGTGTGTATGTGAGTATCTATGACTACTTTCTGTAATTCAATGCAAATAAATTTGAAATTCAAAATTAAATGGGTAATTTTCTATGAAATGCAATTTAACAAAATTGATCACAGTAGAAATAGAAAGCTTAAATAGATTAATTTCCATAGAAAAACTAGAAAAAGCTATTAAAGCACTATTTACATAAAGGCACCAGGCCCAAATATTTCACAGAGCAATTCTACAAAACCTTCATAGACTAGATAATACTAAAGTTCTAATCTTGAACTGTTTCAGAGCACAAAGCAAAGCTTCTGAATGTTTACAGACCAAATAGAACACTGATATCTAAATCTGATAAAGATTTCTCAAAAAAAGAGAGCTGTAGGTCAATTTCATGGAACATGAATGTAAAATGATCCGGTACAGAGCTGGGCTTTGTATCTTACTGGTAGAGTTTGATAAAATTTTTGAAATACATTTATATTCATTCTATCCTTTAAAAATCATCCTCTAAGGGTTGGAGGTCATACACAGAGATGCCCAGTGGATTCACCTAACAGGGATAGATAAACTACATTACTAAAGAAATGAACTTCATGGGCTGCCTAAGTCAGAGAACATGGTTCTTCACTCAGAGTGAATCCCAAGCAACAACAGAAGTTTTAACTGTTTATTCTGTTTCTGTAGATTTTTTTTTTCTCCTGCCGTGAATTTGTCTTGATTTTGTTTCTGATTTGCACATAAACAGTAAGTTATTCCCCATTGGTGGAAACAATGACTGGGCATTTATTCTATGGTCTTACACAAGGGTCAGCAAACAACTTTTGTAAAAGGCCAGATGGTAAATATTTTAGGTTTTGAAAGTCACATAGTCTCTATTGCAACTACTCAACTCTGCCATTGTGGTGTAAAAGCAACCATAGACATTATGTAAATGAATAGACATGACTGTGTCCCTAAAACTTTACGTAGGGGCATGAAAATTTTAACTTCTTACAGTTTTCATGTGTCAGAAAATTAAAAAAAATTTTTTTCAACCATTTGAAAATGTAAAATCTGTTTTTTGAGAGTTATTAAAAAATATGCAGTGGGCCAATTTGGCCCACAGACTGTGGTTTGCCAACCTCTGATCTAGTCATATGGTGTTTACTGTTGAATGATGATAGACATCCATTCTGTTAGATGAGAGAAAAGAAAATCTAGTTTATTAGTCTTTTTGATTAATTGTCTATTTTGAGCTCAAATTGATTTATAATTCTCTACTTGTTGGGAAGAACAGCTTTTGGATGTGCAAAACAATGTGTTTTTATGTTTGTGTTTATTCTGACCTGCACATGAAGTTGAATAACTGGTGCTATATGCTCTTTTTATGTCCGTTTTTCTATAAGTCTCTTTGTCTATACTTAAACAATTCCTTTACATCTCACTGTTTTCCTACTTCTGGAAGCTTTCAATGAATTACATTATTTGTCTCAAATTAAAAGAAGTCTATTGGGATTGGTTTATAGAGATAAATAAGCACTTTTATAAATAAAATATTTCTAAAATTCCCAGAAAATAAGAATTAAACTGCTAATATTTTAAATGACCTAGACTTTAAAAAAATCCTTCTTACAAAAATTGCTAGGACAGAAACATTTTAAATTAAAAAGTTTTTAATTTAAAAATAAATAGTTATGTCTTTTCCCTGATTTATCAATGTTAAGTATCACACAAGTATACCTTTTGATTTACTTGGATTTTTATCACATGGAAAATGTTAGTCTGAAAATCCTAAACTCACACAGGTTTACAGATCAAGTAAGCTGACAACACTCCTATACGACATTAAGATTATGAAAAATATATTTGTACTTAACCAAAGTAAGTCATTATGCTCATGAACTTTTTATATCACTTGTAATTTATAGTGTGTCGATTTAATTGTGATCTTTAAAACCTTGGATTAATGTTAAATTGTGCAAATTAATAGGTAATTCTTAGATATGTAGATATTTTCTAAATGAGATGAGTTACTAAAACATTGATCAAAGACTCATTTATTTTTATATACTTTTGCTTCTTATTTTTATATTCTACAGAAAGTTTATATCACTGAGGCATGAATTTATTTGTCTTGATTTATAATGCCTGAGTCTGAAAAGAAGCTATGAAATGTGTTATAATTCACACTCTGCTTGGATGCGCTCACCTCCTTGGTTTTCTGATTAAAGCCTGAACCTAAAACAAGGGTCAGCAAATAATTTTCCATGGGCCATATCTGGCCCGTCACCTGTTTTCGTAAATAAAGTTTTATCAGAACACAGCCAAACCCATTCATATACATATTGTCTACAGCTGCTTTCATGCTACAACAGAGTTGAGCTGAGTAGTTGCAACAGAGATTGTATGGCCTGCAAATCCTAAAATATTTACTATCTTGCCATTTGTAGAAAAACGTTGAGAATCCTTACCTAAAATATGAAAAGTTATTCTTTCCCTTCTATGTAATCTACATAGAGGGCAGAGATTGTGTCTCACAAGAAGCATTTTCTGAATTTTATATTATCTTTACCATGCCCCTGAAAATTAACATGAAAGAAACAGTTTCTTTCTTGGTGAAAGAGCTAAGATTCCTTACAATAATATTCCCTCCTTCTACGTTTATTTTTAGATGCTGTATTGTCACTTTGATTAAACTGATAACTAAGTGTTGTTTTTCAGGCACTCATGATCCTATGTATCTCAATCAAATGTTCATATTCCCTATGATAACGTTTACTTGCTTTCCGAAGATCGAACCTATACTTAGGCCTTATTTCTTAATTAGATCCACAATGTAAGAGCTACATGAAAAGAGTTGTTAAACCAGAAGAGACACTCAGCCTTCCTTAGGTTAAGTTTGTATGCTTTTTAAGAAAGCCCAGGAGCTTTCTCAATGCTCTTTCTGAACATTACGTTTTTACCCTCAGGGGAAAGACTGATCAAAATCTTTACAAAGTAGAAATTTATCATACTCAAAATTAGAGAATGTTATTCTCCTCCATTCTGTTACTATTTGCAGTTATAAATGAACCACAGTCATTGAGTGTTTGTCATCTACAGATAGTTTTTGATATTCTTAAATTCGTGCCTGAAAGTGCTGCTATAGATTACAGACGTGGGTTTATATCTTCAAAAAGGGCAGTCTGAGAACCTCATGAAAAAAGACTGTTCAAGTTAGTCTAGACAATTGACACTTCAAAGAATAGACTCTTGGGTACAAGTTCCTGAGCTGACATTGTTTAGGTAACTTTCAGTCCATACCACTGGACTGAGTCAGTATTTACAGAACAATTTTTAGTCCAGAGGTAAAAGCCTTCATGAAATCAGTCTACTGACCCAAATCCAGCAGGTAAGAATTAATTAACTAGCATCCATTGAACTGATTAGAAAAATTCTGTCTTGGTTGTTAGTTCAGAATATTGTTGATGCTATTTTAGTGCTTTCTGAAATGACTGTGTGAAGAAATCCTTTCTCTTTTTAAACTATCTCTAACTCAATTAAATAGACTGCTTTTGTAAATTAAAATGCAACATTTGAAAGTGATATCTGCTTCTCAGTGAACTCCCAGAATTCAGAAACTCTTACTGGGCCTCCTTTCTTTTTATGGCAAGTCAACTGCATAAGTTCAAGTAGAATCTGTCCGCCTTTTTATTAGCATATAATTGCACAAATTGATTATATAACCGAGACCTTACCTTCAGTGGCACATTTGAGACTGATTCTCATTCAGTCAGTTATGACAAGCCACTGACCTCCCAAGAATACTGGCAAGGTATCTGACTAATGGGTTTCCAGTCTTACAGGCAGTAAGGAAGGAAACTCCCGTCAAGATAGGAAACTCAGCAAATTTTGGGAACCTCGGTAAAAAAGAAATTGCCCCAAATTTCTATATGCAGCAGGTGAAATTTAGTGGAGAAAGTTTTGGGGGGTTTAGTTTACTACCCTTGCGACACCAAAAAGAGAGGCTTTTAAAAGTCCAACCTGAGATTCCTTATGAAAACTTCCAGAAGTTAATTCTTTGGCTTTAGTGGTCGGTCAGTACTGGGTGCCCCTACATTTGCAAAGTATCTCAAGGACGCCTACATGGTTAATTACGACTCTTGCTGTACCTGTGTAAATAGCACCACAAACCCACATGGGACAATCCTTTTTGTGAATAATAATCTTGAGAGAGAAATTATTTATGATGACAGGGTGGGGGGGACTGCAACAAAGAATTGGGGATGACTTTTTAAATGCACGAAAGGGGCTACTAGGTGTCCTTGCAATCAGATGCTGAGCATTGTATAGTCAGTCCTCGGGGAACTGTCTAATTCCATGATGGTGTGAGTGTTTGATGAGGTTTAGATGGCTTATTCCTCTGTAGAGATTTAACTTATGTAGGGCTGATGAGTCTCAGGTATTTGCTGTCCATAGCAATGGAAATGGTTCCTGTTCATGGCAATACAAATGCAATTTGACAGGTAAAGGTAAGATTAAATTAATACATTACGCAAGCTAGCAAGTTGTTTTTAAATTTTGTATGATTAAGCAAAGAGATAGATTTAGTGAAAAAACTCTTGAAGAACTATATAGGGGGAGTTGCCCCAACAGATATCAAAAATTTACTATAAAATTATTATAGTAATAATTAATAGTATTCTTATATAAAATTACTATTATACTAATTAAAACTGTGTGGGGTGACACAGAAATAGGAAAATAAAGCAATGGAACAGAGGACCCCAAAACAAGCCTGTGCATGTATGAAAAAGAACAGATCTGGAATTGCAGATTAGTGGGGAAAGATGACATATTCAATAAATGGTGCTGAGATGGCAGTTTCCCAAATGGAAAACAATTAAAATGGTTCCTACCTCACATAATATATGAAAATCAACCTCAAGTGGATTAAAGAAGTTAAATATTAAAGGAAAATCTATACAGTATAGTTTTTATAAAAGAATATAGAAGAGGATCTGTATGACTTCAGGTTAGGAAAGAATTTCTTATTATTTCAAAAGATAAAAATACGAAAGGTAAAAAAGATATCATATATACCTTTACAAACAGTATATGTAATATAATAATATAACTTATTATAATCATATATAATATGTATAACATATGATAATATAATATGCATATTATATTATACACATATAATACCTATACTACATGCAATATATATATATATAAAATAGAGAAAAAGTCTTTCATCAGAGTCTTCCTTCAAAAGTCACGACATAAAAAGTGTTACAATTACAATTTTGGAGAAACTCAATGCAACACATAGAACTGACAATGATTATATTCAGAATATAGAAAGCAATCCTATGAAGCCATAAGAAAACAAGTCTTAGAAGTCACTGTGTTAATATCTATTTGCTGCATAACAATACTACCTTAAAACTCAGCAGCTATAAAACTACAAATATTTATTATCTCACAGTTTCTGTAGCTCTGACCCAGCATCTCCCACAAAGCAGCAGGTGTCAGGAGGTGCTGCAGTCTTGTCTGAAGGCACTGCTAGGGTAGAAGCCACTTCCATGATCACTCACATGCTTTTTGACTGTTGGGAGGATTCAGTCCTTGGCAGTCTGTTGGACTGAGGGCCTCAATTCGTCGCAGCTGTTGGCTAGGGTCCTCTCTCAGTTCCTTAACACCGGGGCCCCTCCACAGGGTAACTCACAACAAGGTCTCTGGCTTTGTTCAGAGTGAGTGAGTGAAAGAATGGGAGAGAGCAAGCAAGAGGGAAGCCATAGCCTCCTTGGAACCTAACCTCAGAATTAACATCCCATCATTTTTGCCATGTTCTGTTCGTTACAAGCAGATAACTATGTCTAGCCCTTACTCAAAGGGAGGAAATTAAACAAGGGAATGAAAACCAAGAGGCAAGGATGACCAGGAGCCCTCTTAGAGGCTGCCTACTTAACTCAAGAATAGAAATTTACAAAGAATAAATACAGTCAATAAACCTATTAAAGGATGGATGGCCTCATTGGTGAAAAGGAAATGCAAATTAAAACCACAATTCCACACTCACTAGATTAAAGAAAAAGTAGAAATCTGACAATAGTAAATGTCGTCAAGAATTTGTGGAAATGTGTCAGTGCCGAAAATGTAAACTGACAGAACTTTAGAAAATAATTTCTCATCAGTAAATAAAGTTCAATTGGCATATAATCTATAACTCAGTATTTCCATAATCTATAAATCAGTAATCTATGACTCTCAAGTATATATCCTAGAGAAATTGCATATGAACATCAGAAGACATTCTTAACTATTTCGTTCATTATAGCAAAAAAAAAAAAAAAAAGAAACTGGGATGGATAAATGAATGATAGCAGATTCATGCAGCAGAGTACTCAGCAACTGTACATGTCAATAAATATTGTGTGAGGAAAGCAAGTCACAGAAAAGAAATACAGTATGATCTAATATAAATGTTCAAAAAAGGAAAAGCTAAACAATGTCTACATTAGGAATACATATATATGTTTACTTTAAAAAAAAGCAAATGAATGATTCGTATAAAATGTTTGCAACTAGTTCCATGTAAGCAGAAGGGAGGGAGGCATGGTGAAAGGAGGCTCTTAGGAGCCTTCAGTTCTTTCTTCTACTGGGTGGTGTATACATGGATAGTCATTTACCTTGTGGTTATTGTTTTTGAACACATATTTATATCATATAGACTTTCAATTACATATTTTCACTGAGATTGGTGGAATTTCTTTGACCTTATGATAAATACCATAAATATAACCACAGCCAGTAAGGACTGACCAAAGCGAGTCATGACTTCACAATATTAGTGGCAAATAACCTCTATAAGGACTTTGCTACAAGAACCCATAAATGATTGATTCAGTAACTGCTCATATTTCCATGAATGCATGCTCTGAACAAAATGAGAGTATTCATATATTCTAGTCATCCTTATTGCTTTTCTCCACCTAATGCTTTTTAATATATTAAATATTTCTTTTGTTAATGAGAGTGTATCTGATTTTATGTTTCCTCAAACTACTTTCTGGAAAGAAGAGAATGAAATAACTAATGAACTAATATAGTTATCTGAATTATGACTGCAACAGTGAACTCCAGTTCCGTTCTCACAATAGTGTCCAGTATTTTCACATAATCAATTTACAAAATAAAAACAAAACAAAAAACCCAAGGAGTCATATACATAAAAAATTAAAAGAAACTAACTCTCCCAAGATGTGTCATATTGATACTATCAGCCCAAATAAGTTGGTTTGTATAATAAGCAAAATCTTTAATAATATAGTGTCAGAATGAATATTTTAAATGAATTACATAGGCAGCACAGTGGTTAACTTAGCAAAATATTAGGTCTAAATTATTTAACTTAGCAAAATATTAGGTCCAAATTATTTGACTCCAGTGACCCCTGAAATGGGCTTGTTTTCTGTGGTTTGAATATAGAAAGCTCAGAAATGCTAATCATTCAATCTAGAAATTAAAATCATAAAGTGCTAGATTAATGAATGTTCCCAGTTAACTCTTACAAGGCAGAGTAGTAAAGACACTGTAAATTTGTTTTGACAAAAGTGATTAGAATTTTTTTAACATTTTCAATATTGAGATTGAAGAAATCAAACGATGCAGTATGTATAATTTAGTAATACACCAAGCTTTATTAAAACACAGAATGCAGCCTAGTTAATTAGATGATGTTACTAATTGTAGGAATATAAAATTTTTTCACAAACTTGAAATGTTAAAAGTAAAGCAGCACTTCAATGCATCGACCTTGTTTTCCTTGAAAAAAACATATTTTTCAATTGCTAGCTTTTGTGTAGAGATTCTTTACATTTTTGTAAAATATGATAATCTACATTCTAGTATTAGGCAACCAAATGCTCGTTGAGGCTTCATGTAGAACTATCATAAACTTACTACATGAGTGCAGTATAAAGCATTTGGCTTTTAAAACGTTTTTAAATTTTGATAATTACTTAGAACCCCAAGTGGAACTATCATTTCCCACCTTTACAATTATATAGGTATTGGGAAATATAAAGAAGAAATTTTATTCTATTAATACTTTTAAAAAAAATTTCATACATGTAATAAATTTGGGGCCTGAGGAGTGACAGGAATTACCTGCTCCCTCCCTTGAATGATCTCACAGTCTAGTAGAGAAAAAAAAGATATTATTAGATAATTAATTATAATTGTGATGAGTGCAACTGAGCAGGAATAAGGGTGCCTTGTACCATACAATACTATAACTGATGAGGCCCAACTTGGTCTGGGAAATGAGCAGAAGAAAATGAAGGAAAGGGAAATAGCATGGAATGAGGGACTAAGGCAGGAGGTAGCATGACATTCCAGGAACTTGAAAGATAGCCCTCTACTGGGGACCCAGAGATCTGGGGGAGGAAAATTGAAGTGGAGTTTATTTCTTTTTTCCATTTTAGGTACTATCCCGGGTAAGACTCCAATCATCTTCCCCTGGAGTACTATACTCGCCTCCTCCAAAATACTTCTGCTTAAATCCAAAGTACATGCAGCAACCAGAATAATTTTTTTCAGGCTCACTGCCACTGTGCTAATATACAATAATATATTATACGTTGTAACTATACACATTGGAGAATATACAGTAAGTCCTTCTTCATCTACTTGATCCTGACATCTTGTCCTCCTGCCTGCCCTTACTCAGCTCTCTATGAACTCACCTACTCCAGGTCTCTCTGGCACCCACTCTACTCCAGCCACCCAGACTCCTTGTTGCCTTCACATTCAGGGCTCTCTCACTTGTTGTTGGCTCTGACCTAAATATTCTTCTCCTAGTCTTCATACAGTTCACTCCCTCCCTTCATTCATCTCTGCTCAAATGTCACCCAAACACTCTAAATAAGTGAGACCCTCCTCCAACCCTCCATCCCCTTACTTTCTTTTCCTTTCTGGCACTTAATACCACCCAACATGTTGTATCTTGATTTATTTGTTTACTGCCAATCATCTTTTACAATGTAATCTGTGAAAGCAGGAATTGGTTTTATTTAATGCCGTATCTCCAGCACCTTGAACAATGTCTGATCCATAATAGTTGCTCAATAATATTGTGAATAGATAAATGAATGAGTCACTAGAATACCCTCGATCTAGAATTCATCAACTGAGAGGCAGGATAGCATAGAGGTTGTGACTTCAGTCTCTGAAGTTAGACTGACTGGGTTCAAACTCTACCCTGCCACTTACGAACAATGACTTTGGGCAAAGCATCTAAACATTTTCCCTGAGTTTTTTCACTTTTTAAAAAAAATTTATTTATTTTTGGCTGCGCTGGGTCTTTGCTGCTTTCTCTAGTTGCAGTGAGTGGGGGCTACTCTTCGTTGCGGTGCATGGGCTTCTCATTGCGGTGGCTTCTCTTGTTGAGGAGTACGGGCTCTAGGCACGTGGGCTTCAGGAGTTGTGGCTCGCGGGCTCTAGAGTGCAGGCTCAGTAGTTGTGGCACACGGGCTTAGTTACTCTGCGGCATGTGGGATCCTCCCAGACCAGAGATCGAACTTGTGTCCCCTGCACTGGCAGGCGGATTCTTAACCACTGTGCCACCAGGGAAGTCCCCGAGTTTTTTCACTTGTAAATTAGGAATAATAATAATAATATTTACCTCAAGGTGTTTTGGTTTTTGAGAGTTAAATGAGTTAAAATACATAAAGTGCCTGGCACAGAAGAAGTACATTTGAATGCTTCCTATTATTTCTGTTCCTTCTCCAGCCACCCTCCCACACATGCATGACCCTCTAGCTTATCCCCTACTACCCTCTAACATGATTGCCACAAATCAGTCAAGGTGATATTCCTCACATAGAGGGTGACCACTAGCACATAGAGTGACTTTGAATTTAAAAAGGTAGCTGCTCTGGTGGATAAATTAATAAAATGTATCCCTTCTTCTAGGATGATGCAGCCTTAGCCTAGGATATAGGAAGGATTTCGGCCTCCATTCCCTCAAGCAGGTGTCCTTATGCAGGAAAAACATTACACAACTTTACCCTGACCTTGTAATTTACCCAGCCCTGCCAAGTTTAGCCCTCTCACTTCTCCAAAAGGTAGGCATCAGCGAATTCAACACAAGCCTCAGCAACTTGTATCAGTCAGTATAGACAGTTTCCTAAATCTCAGCCGCTTAAAAAATAAACGTTGTATCTTTCTTCTACTATCTGTCTACCCCAGCTTAGCAGAGAGACTTTGCTTTATTTGGTTCCCAAGGGCCCAGACCAAGTAACCAGCAGCATGAAATCACCATGTCAGAGGGAACAGAGCACTCTCAAGGGTCTCGCATAGGCATTAAATGCTCTGGCGTGGACGTGGCACATATCACATCCTCTCACGACTCATTGGCAGGAACTAGTAACATGATTCCATCCAATCACAAAGTAGTAAGAAATTACATTCCAATCATGAGCCCAGATTTTAGAGAATAAAAACAATTGGCAAACAGCACTAGTAACTGCTGTAGAGACTAAGTCTACATGAAAGCTTGCTCTTCCCTAGGATAACTCCATCTCTGTGCTGGGATATAACAAGAATATTAAGTCATTCCCTTGGGCATTATCTCCCATCAGTTTTCATGTCCCAAACTAGATTTTACATTTGCTGAAAACAGTAACTGAACATTTAGGAACACTCTCATAGATAATACATCGTCTTATGCATAGAAAACACTTAGTAATAACAATTTAACTGTAGTTTGGTTTTAAATATATATATATATATATGGCAGTGACTTCACATTTCCAAAGGCCCAAGAATCAGGGCTATTGGTGTAAGGCCTGGTCTAAATCTGAAGGCCTGAGAACCAGGAACTCCAGTGCCCAAGGCAGGAGAAGATGGGTGTCCCAGCTCAAGCAAAAAGATCAAGTTTGCCCTTCCTCCACCCTGCATGAACAATTACCACTTAAACACTGCTATTCCATAGTCAAGTTTTAGATCATCCCCATATCTCTGTTTCCCTTTAAAATAAGTTGTCCAGCTCCATTATCACCAATTTCTCTACCTTGTGGTCACTTGAAGCCACGCCAACCAGGATTTACTCCTGCTACTCTACCAAGACACCTCTGGTCAAAGTCACAAATGACCCCCGCATTGCTAAATCCAACGAACAACACTTGATTCTCACTTTAACTGATCTTTTGGTAGAAATTGATGCTGTTGATCACTTTCTACTTCTTGAAGGCTTTCTTCACTCCCAGAACAAACTCAGTCATCTGCTGCTTTACATTGTCATGACTTAGAATTACGAAACAGAGAATTGTCATATGATTGAGCAATTCCATTTCTTGATCTATATCCAAAAGAACTGAAAGCAGAGACTCAAATGCATATTTGTACACTTATGTTCATAGCAACATTACTCACAATAAGCAAAAGGTTGGGGGCAACCTAAGTGTCCATTGAGGGCTGAATGTATAACAAAATGTGGTCTATGCATCCAATGAAATATTATTTGACCTTTAAAAGGAAAAAACCACTCTGACGCATGCTATGACATGGGTGAACCATGAGGACATTACGTTAAGTGAAATTAGCCAGTCACAAAGGAAAATTACTGTATGATTCCACTTACAAGAGGTATCTAGAGTAGTAAAATTCACAGAGACAGAAAGTAGAATAGTAGTTGCCAGGGGTCGGGGAGGAAGAGGAAATGAGGAGTTGGTATTAACGGATTCAGAGTTTCTGCTGGGGAGGATGAAAATGTATCCTAGAGATGGATGGTGGTGGTTTCACAACAGCATGAATGTACCTAATGCCACAGAACATGTACTTAAAAATGGTTAAAATGGTGAATTTTATATTATGTATATTTTACCATCACCACTGCAACAAAAAACCATGTTGCATTCTGAATATATTTTGAAGGGAGAGCCCCAAGTCTGAAGGATTTTGGGTGGGTATGAAAGAGAAGTTTGGGGTTTGGTTCAATAACATAAATGGGAGGACTACAGGAGCTGAAGATCTGGGGAGAAAAATCAGAACTTCGGTTAGGAAAATGTGAGATTGAAGTGAAATGGTACCTAACTAAATTGTTATTTTTGACTGACTGCTGACTGGTTTTCCCACTTCTGCCTTTGTCTTAAAGTCTAATCTCAACACAGCGGAAGAGTCATCCTTAAACTTTACACCAGTGTCTATACCTCCACTGAAAAGCTCCACTAGATCCCCACCTCATTCAGAGTAAAATGCAATATTTTCCTTCAGCCTGCAGGGTTCCATGTGACCTGTCGCCCCGTGTTCTCTGCCTCTTCACATCCCTTGCTCACTCCAGCTTCACTTGACCTCCGCACTTTTTCCCCATCACCCCAGCTATACTCTCCCCTCACGTCCTTTACACTTGCTGTCCCCTCTACCTAAATGGCTCCACTCCCCCAGCTATTGGCATATTTATGTTTCCTTCAGCTCTTTCTCTTTAAATAGCATCTTATTAGTGAGGCCTTCCCTGACACAATATAAAATAATAGCTCTCCCCTTGAGTCACCTTGCCCGCTTCAGTTTTCTATCTACTACTCATTACCAATGGCGCATCATTTATTTGCATATTTATTTGACTTCTGTCCAGTTTTTCCCTCTTAGAGTGCAAACTGCATGAGGGCAAGGATATTTTTCTATTTAGTTCCCTGACATCTCCAGTGCCTAAGAGTATGATATCTGATATATGATGGAGCCTCTATAATTTGTTAAATGAATGAATGAGCCTTTTCTGATCACTCTAGAGATGTGTTCAGAGCTGATTGTTCCCTACTCCTCATTTGTAGTAAAATTAGAACTGGGACTGCCCTGCTTGCCTCTCCACTGTTTTCTTTAATTATTTACTCTATAGTCCTAAATAGATTGTATTACCAATATCACACCTAAAATAACATGATATATCCAGTCAGTATTTGCATTCCCAGTTGTCTTATAAATATAACTTTACAGTTTGTTTGTTTGAATCAGGATCCAAATAAGGCCCTTAGATTGACTTTGCTTGATGAGATTTTAAGTCTCCTTTCAACATTCCCCTGTATCTTTTTTTTTTTTTTCCTTTTTGGCTTATAATTTTGGCTTGCAATTTTCTTTGTTGAAGAAACTGTTAGTTACCTACAGAGTTTTCCAAAGTTTGAATTTCACTGATTACACACCTCTGGTAGGTTTGAAATGTTCCTCTGTCCTCTGTATTTCCTATGAATTTGTTTTTGAGTCTCAAGGCTTAATCAGATTCATGTCTGATTTTTTGGTGGCAACACCACTTCAGAGGTGACAAAGTATTCTTTCATCAGCCAGCACTTCATGTGTTCTTTTAGCCCCTGCCTAATTCCTTACCCATTGTTCCTTTATCAGGAGTGTATTCTTTCTATACATGTTTTTGTGCTTTTATTATATGGTCAGGTAGCCATAAATAGCTCATTTTATATTAACATAATAGCACATTTATGTTATCATAAATATAATATTTTATATCTGATACTAAAACTTATTTTTCCCACTCAACTCTTTCTCCTCATCTATTAAAACTTTTATCTATTTTATTCATTTTTAATAGGCATATAGTATCACACAAGAAGAAGATGCCATAATATATTTGTTTCCAGTGTAATGAATGCTGCAATATTTTGTATGCACATGTGTACACCTAAATATAGAACTGCTCAGTTCTACAGAAGTCACATTTTAAACTTTGCCAAATTGTTTCCCAAAGTCCTGATACAATTTTAAACTCGCACCAGAATTGTTCTGCCCAATTCTACACCAATACTTGGCCTTGTCAGACCTTAAATTTTTGCTGATCTGAGATTTATACATCTTTTATGATTTTTGTCTTCCTTTGCATTTCTCTACTAAAGAGTTTGATCCTCTTGGTATGTTTGTTAGCAGTTCAGGTTCTTCCTCTGTGAGTGACCTGTTCATATTGTTTAGCCATTTTTGTCTATTGAGGTTTTTAAAAGAACCTTTTTCTTGTTAACTTAGAGGGGTGCTTTATTTATTCTGCCAAACAATCCTCAGTCAACTATTGCATTGAAAATATCTTCTCCTAGACTTAACTTGTGTTCTCACTGTGTTTATTTTTAAATTTTTTTTGGTCAAACCCTGTATTGCTCCCCTAAAATTTGTACTTTCATAGCTTGTTTAAAGAATGCTGACCTCCATTAATGTAGTAAGAACAGTCTCCTTTATTTTTCTTAAAGATTTTAGATTCTTTTATTCAAATTTCAGTGTTTAGTCAATCTTATTTTTTTCTTATGATGTGACATATGAATCTTTCTTTCCCCATATAGATAATCAGATTGTCCTCAAGCTGATCACTGAACAGTCTTTTCTTTCCCCACTGATTTATAATGCCACCTCTGTGGTTTACCAGTTTCCCAGATAATGGTGAGTCCATGTCTGGGATCTCTATTCTATCTCAGTCATGTAATCATCTATCATTATATGCAAGCATCATTTAGAATTTGGGATGAAGAGTTCATAAAGAAGAAATGTTTTTAACTAAGAAAAGACTCAGCCAAACGTTGATGGTCCTCTCATAGCTGATTTCTCTATTTCCAACCATCTACCAATAATCTATTCCAGTTTTAAGAGATTACTTCATCCATTTGTATATCCTAGTGTACTTGCCAAAATCCTAGAATTGCTGCAAGCAAACACATTGTATATTTCCTCTCTCTTGGACAAATCCCCCACCTAACATCCCCCCACTCCCACCCCGGTCTAACTGGTCCCCTTACATATTCATGGCTCACACGACCACTACACGTGTCACAGTTCACCAGCTTCCCTGGATTATTCACCTGGTTTTCTTCCTCCATGAACATTTTTTCCCTGTTGCCTGTGAACTCTAAAATACGTGTCACGACTGAAGAAACGATGAACATATCACAAATCTGGAAGCGTTTATTGAAAGGCATATCTGATAAACATTGAACATTTGAGGTTCAAAAATTATACCTTAGGCAAAGAGTGAAGGCAAATTTACCTATATAATTTAAAGGCAATAAAATCTAGCAGAAATGAAAATTACTATAAATATTTCCTTTCTACTCCTGTTTGGATTTATCTATTTGACCTCCTTTCTAGTCTCTGACATTTTTTTGGCCAACTTAGTGCTAATATGTCATCAGTCAAGCCAGCAACAACAAGGAAATCCTATTGTAGGGGAAAAAAAAATTAAAGGCTTTAAAATATTGTTGATTGAGGAACATAGAAAACATCATTTAAAAGCCTTTTAAATTACCATTCCCTTCGTTGCTGCTAAATTTCCCTTTGTCTCATTTCATGCAGCTGGTCTGAATGATGACAGAGTGGTTTGTGATTATGTGGGTGACATTAGGCGCCAGCTGAAATGGACACTAAAGGAAGAATCCAGTATCTTGCATTTGTAATTCCTGCTACATTTGGCACTGCACCAACTTTACAAATATGCAGCCCTCCTCCCCCTTCTTTTTTTTTTTTTTCTGTAAATCCCATGGCCAACGAATGCTGCTATGGCAACGAAAGCCTGGAAAGCCAGGGGGGCCTTGGCTATAAAAAGAGTTTTTAGAGAATCATGGTAACTGGGAGCCTAGTGGCAGACTCTCAGGCAACCACAGACTGTTTAACATCCTGTCTAGAAGCAAATGCTTCTACCAAATTTATTTACCTATGTTGTCGAATCACTTGCTACAGAATTCTAAGGGCTCTTATTGCTATGATGGTTTTCATTTTCAATTATTGTATGGTTCATTCAAATCGCACAGGTACATTTCCAACAGTTATAAGAAGCTTCCTAAAATAGACTTTTTGAAACTGAGCACAGCTGTCAAAATAATGTTATTGTCTTCAAGAATCTGTTTCTAACATAGTTATTCCAAAGAAATTTAAAAGTTATATTCCTATATTGGCACACTAAGTAGTCCATACCAGTTTAGTAAATCAAATATTCCATACTGCTAGCTTAATAAGATGGGGAGTCATGCATGAAATGACTGCCAGGTTAATGACATAGGGAGCCATGCATGGCATGTATTTGCATATAATAGCACAGAATGTTCTCCTAAATCCTTTAAATACTCATCAATTCTTAAACAGGCATTTAACTAAATCCTCATTCAGAATCAGGAAGAAAGTTAAAAAAAAAAAAACCTACATATTTGAAGTGATTATATCGGAGCTAAACAAAACCTAAAGGATTATTTGGTGTTGGAGATTCTAGCCTTGGGGAAAGAGCTACAGATCTGCATAAAGAAACAAATACTTCTCCTGGGCCAGCGTAGGGCACATGCCAGCATCCAGTCTGCTTTCCAGCACTGCCTCTAGCACATGCACAGGGAGCACAGATCAGAAGTTTCACGACTAGCTTCAGAAATAAAGACATATATCTAAACAGTGCAAAAAATGTAGCTTAAATCTAGAATTGTTCACTGTGTACAGTGTTCTGATGGGCCTAATTCTGAATAAAATGAACAGGTTTTCTTTCACTTGACAGCCTGTACATTCAAGGTATTGATGAGATTGTCTTTACTCTCAAGTCACCTTGTTTTTACTGGTTTTGTAAGCTCCTATACAAAATGAGCACACTGCTTACAGTCAGAACGGTTTTGAACCCCAGCTGTTACTCAGAGGAAATCAGAAAGCACCCGTGTCACACAAAGGCTATTTTCACTACTTGAGAATAACGGTCAACCAAGAGTTCATCAATCCTCACAAATACTCATTGTGAAATGAGATGTACACACAGCCTTAAAACCAAAGCCCATCCAATAAAGAAAAAAAAATTTTAAATCAAAGATTTAGGTAATTGTCTTCTCTTCCTACTGTGTCTAGTAATAAAAGCAACTCGTTGTTGAGCGTGAATTCTATGTCTAGTGCATCAAGTGCATTATTCTGTAACCTCACAATCCCTTACCTCCATTTTTACAGATAGGGAAACTGAGCCTCATAAAGGGTAAGTAACTTGATCGAGTAGAAGCTAAAGCCAGGATTTAAAGTCTCTTCTTTCTCAATTTAAATCCCATTCCCTTCCCACTAACCACACTATATCTCCAAGGTATATTTATTAGCAGAAAACAAATTATGTATTGAGAGAATAGGGAAAATAGGCTCGAGAACTTTTTAAAAGAGTGATCTAGACTTGTTAGGTTTCTTACACTGCCATCATTCATATTCTATGCCAATGCAGAAGAGAGATGAATTCCAACACCATTCACTTCTCATGGTATAGCTATTCCCTCTGGGTGTTTTGGTTGTTTTTAACTGATTATTAGCTAAAATAGCCATGGGGTGTATTTTGTTGCAAACTAATATCTTGAAGCAATTCTAAAGTATAGTTCTGGAAATACAAAGCAAAAGCCGACTCACTGACAACAGAGGCAGGAAGTGTGTATGTGAATATTTACATATGGTCAGTGGGTTGACATAAACTCCATGAAGCAATGTTTTCTTCCAAGTGCAGCACTTCCTTAAGTGTTCATTATGTTTGATTGGAAAATGAGATCCTTTCCAGTAACATGGGTAGCTTTGCTGTCAGATAAAATAGTAGCCATACCTATGGCATGTGTGTCTCTGACTAAGGTGGGTTTGGCAGTCAGCTGCTGAAACATAAATAACATTTATCCAACAAACATAACTATGAATTTTTTTAAGTTGCAAAATATAGCTGTACAAAAGTATACTAAGCAAGAGTTTTTTTTTTACTTGACTCATAAGTTGAACACAAAGAAATGCATATATAAATGAAGAAAACATAAATATCTGATACAGTGTCAAATAAGGAGATACAAAAATGAATAAAGCATAGATTTTTGCCCACCCAGAGCTCATAGTCTAATGGAGAAAAATTCTTGCAAACATTTAATCTTCTAGATTCTACAATATAGACATTGGAGCACATAGAGATAAATTTAGTCCAGGCAGAGGTAGGTGGTAAGGAGGTTGGGGAAGGTTTCCCAGGTGACATCTAAGTTGAAAATGACAGGATACAAAGGACTTAGTCAGGCAAGTGTAGGGGGAGGGAGCTTAGTGTGTCAGTCACAGATTTGGAGTGAGATCCAGCCAGGAAAGCTTGAGAATTACATGCAGCTCAGAGGTGCCTGGTGGGGCAATGGTCTTGTCAAGACCCAGGCAGTGTTAACCTCTAGAAAACTCCGATGGCATAAATGTTGAAACAGTGCTAAACTAAGCTATTGTTAAATGTAGTTACAGCCGGCATATTTTCTGATCCAAAAAACAGCTGACGAGATCAACTGTGTGCCATCAGGTTAACTACTGAGGTCTGATTTTCTCAAAAAATCTGAATTACCTGATTGCTGTCAAAAGAAAGTAAATTTAAACTGAATTAGTTAATAAATTACACATAATCTCTGTTCTTTGTATAATCTAGAATACTAGTTTTTTGTTGGTTTAACTTTAATCTTTTTTCTTAAACTGCAAATACACAAAATTGGATTACTCATGATCCTTGATTCATACTTACCTATAATTGGTCTATACATGTGCCACTTTTTTTCTTTCATCCATTTATTCATATTTTGGTAACATAATAACTACTAGGAAACCCAACACCTCAAAACAAAAACTATGACCTCAATAATCTAAATCTAATTTTACAATACCATTTACCACCAATCTATCACCTCAAAGCGGGTAACAATCGTCCTCAATCCTATTATTTTTTTATCCTCATTATGTTTCTATATAATAAAATTGATAAAATAAATTGAAGCACTATTACTAATTAACTTGGGATGAGATTCTCCCCTAGAGCCTCCAAAAGGAAAGAAACCCTGTCTACACCTTGATCTCCCTAGAAAATAATCAATGTATTTTAAAAAGCAAAAAAAATTGTGGAAGAGAGTGGCCATGATGGCAGAGTAGAAGGACCCTAAGCTCACCTCCTCTCACAAGCACACCAAAATCACAACAATCTGGGACTTCTCTGGTGGTCCAGTCCAGTGGTTAAAAATTCACCTTCCAATGCAGGGGACACAGGTTTGATCCCTGGTCGGGGGACTAGGACCCCACATGCCGCAGGACAACTAAGTCCATGCACCACAACTACTGAGCCCATGCACCACAACTAGAGAGGCCATGCACCGCAACCACTGAGCTCAAGTGCTCTGGGTCCCGCACACCACAACTAGAGAGAAGCCTGTGGGCCGCAACGAAGAGCCCACATGCCTCAGTGAAAGATCCTGTGTGCTGCAACTAAGACCTGATGGACCCATAAATAAATAAATATTTTTAAAAATATCACAACAATCTGCAGAGCAACCAGCATTGGAAAAGTCTGAAACCTACCAGAAGAGACTGTCTACAACTAAAGACATAAAGAAGGAACCACAATGAGGCTGGTAAGAGGGATGGACTCATGATATGATCAAATCCCATACCCCACGCCACCAGGGTTAATGACCCACAAACTGGAGAATAACTATATTAGAGAGGTTTTCCCACAGGAGTGAGAGCTCTGAGCCCCACATCAGGTCTCCCAGCCCGGGGGTCCGGCACCAGGAAGATGAGCCCTCAGAGCACTTCTATATGAAGGCCAGTGGGGCTTGATTGCGGGAGCTCCACAGGATTGAGGGAAATAGAGACTTCACTCTTAAAGGGTGCACACAAAATCTCACATGCACCAACACCAAGGGCAAAAGTAGTAATTTAATAGGAGCCTTGGCCAGACCTAACTTCTTCTGGTCTTGGAGGGTCTCCTGGGGAGGCAGGGGGTGGGTGACTGTGGGTCACTCTGGGGACATAGACACTGGTGGTGGACATACCTGGGAGTATTCAACTGCATGAACTCTCCTGGAGGCTGACACCTTGTTTGGGTCATTAGTACCAAAACCTGGCCCCACCCAGCAGCCTGTAGGTTCCACTGCCAGGATGCTTCAGGCCAAACAACAAACTGGACTGGGACGCAGCTACACCCATCAGCAGACAGACTGCCTAAAGACCTTCTGAGCCCACAGCTACCTCTAGACACGCCCCAGACATGGCCCTGCCCACCAGAGGACCAAGACCCAGCTCCACCTACCAGTGGACAGACACCAGTCCCTCCCACCAGGAAGCCTGCACAAGCCTCTAGACCAGCCTTACCCATGAGGGGGGCAGACAACAGAAGCAAGAAAACTACAGTCCCACAGCCTGCAGAGCGAATCCACAAACAAGCCAGACACTTCCCTGGGACTAGCTGGCCCCAGGCCCTTGGGTGACAAGAGGAAGTGCATTGTTGGGACACACAGGATGTCTCCTACAGAGGGCCACTTCTCCAAAGTCAAGAAACATAACTAACCTACCATAAATATAAAAATACAAATAGCAATTTAGACAAAATGAGGCAACAGAAGACTATGTTTCAGACAAAGGAACAAGATAAAACCCCAGAAGAAGAACTAAGTGATGTGGAGATAGGCAATCTACCCTAGAAAGAGTTCAGAGTAATGATCATAAAGATGATCCAAGAACTCAGGATGAGAATGGATGCACAGAGTGAGAAATTATAAGTATTTTTAAAATAATTAGAAAATATAAAGAACAACACAAACAGAATTGAAGAATACTATAACTGAAATGAAAAATACACTAGAAGGAATCAATAATAGAGTAAATGAGGCAGAAGAATGGATCAGTGAACTGAAAGACCAAGTAGTGGAAATCACTGCTGCTGAACAGAAAAAAAGAAAAAAAAAGAATGAGAAGAAATGAGGACAGTTTAAGAGACTTCTGGGAAAACATCAAGTGTGCTAATATTTGCATTATAGGGGTCCCAGAAGGAGAAGAGAATGAGAAAGGACTGAGAAAATATTTGAAGAGATAATTGCTGAAAACTTTCCTAACATGGGAAAGGAAACAGTCACCTAAGTCCAGGAAGTGCAGAGAGTCCCATACAAGATTAACCCACAGAGGAACACACCAAGACACATTGTAATCAAATGACAAAAATGAAAGATAAAGAGAGAACATTAAAAGCAACAAGGGAAAAGCAACAAATAATATGCAAGGGAACTCCTACAAGGCTATCAGCTGATTTTTCAGTAGAACCTCTGCAGGCCAGTAGGGTGTGGCACAATATATTTAAAATGATGAAAGAGAAAAACCTACAACCAAGAATACTCTACCCAGCAAGACTCTCATTCAGATTTTATGAAAAATCAAAAGCTTTACAGACAAGCAAAAGCTAAAAGAATTCAACACCACCAAACCAGCTTTACAACAAACATTAAAGAAACAAAACAAAAAACAAAAACAAAAACAAAAACAAAAAATACTTCTCTAGGCAGAAAAGTAAAGGCCATAATTAGAAATAAGAAAATTACAAAATGCAAAAGCTCACTGGTAAAGGCAAACATACAATAAAGGTAGGAAGCACCTACACACAAAGCAAGTAGGGAGGTTAAAAGACAAAAGTAGTGAAATTATTTGTATCCACAATAAGCAGTTAAGGGCTACACAAAACAATTAGATGTAAAATATAATACCAAATCAGTAATCATGAGGGGAAGAAAGTACAAATGCAGGGTACCTAAAATGCATTTGAAATTAAGAGATCAGCACTTAAAACAAGCATGTCTGTATATAGACTGCTACACAAAAGCCTCATGGTAACCACTAAACAAAAAATCTATAATAGATATGCACACAAAAAAGAAAAAGGAATCCAAACATAACACTAAAGATAGTCATCAAATCACAAGAGAAGAGAAGAAGAAAGTGAAAAAAAAAGACCTACAAAAACAATTAACAAAATGGCAATAGGAACATACATATTGATAACTACCTTAAATGTAAACAGAGTAAATATGCCAATCAAAAGACACAGACTGGCTGAATGGATACAAAAACAAGACCTGTATATATGCTGCCTACAAGAGGCTCACTTCAGATCTAGAGACATATACAGACTGAAAGGGAGGGGATGGAAAAAGGTATTTCACACAAATAGAAATCAAAAGAAGGCTGGAGTAGCAACACTTATATCAGACAAAATAGGCTTTAAAATAAAGACTGTCACAGGAGACAAAGAAGGACACTACATATTGATCAAAGGATAAATCCAAGAAGAAGATATAACAATTGTAAATATATATGCACCCAACATAGGAGCACCTCATTATATAAGGCAAATGTTAACAGACATAAAAGGAGAAATTGATAGTAACATAACAATAGTGGCGGGAGGGGGCTTTAACACACCACTTACATCAGTGGACAGATCATCCAGACAGAAAATCAAAAAGGAAACACAGACCTTAAATGACACATTAGACTAGATGGACTTAATTGATATTTATAGAGCATTCCATTCAAATGCAGCAGAATACACATTCTTTTCAAGTGCACATGGAACATTCTCCAGGGTAGATCTCATGCTGGGCCACAAATTAAGCCTTTAAGAAAACTGAAATTATATCAAGTATCTTTTCCGACCACAATGCTATGAGGCTAGAAATCAACAACAAGAAGAAAACTGCAGAAAGACAAACACATGGAGGCTACACAATATGCTACTAAACAACCAATGGATCACTGAAGAAATCAAAGAGGAAATCAAAAAATACCTAGAGACAAGGGAAAATGAAAACATGATGATCCAAAACCTATGTGGCACAGCAAAAGCAGTTCTAAGAGGGAATTTTATAGTGATAGAAGCTTACCTCAGGAAACAAGAAAAATCTCAAATAAACAACTTTACCTTACACATAAAGCAACTAGAGGAAGAAGAACAAACAAAACCCAAAGTTAGTAGAAGGAAAGAAATCATAAAGATCAGAGGAGAAATAAATGAAATAGAGACTAAAAATACAACAGAAAAGATCAATGAAACTAAAAGTTGGTTCTTTGAAAAGATAAACAAGATTGAAAAACATTTAGCCAGACTCATCAAGAAAAAAAGGGAGAGGGTCCAAATCAATAACGTCAGAAAAAAAAAAAAAGAAGTTACGAACAACACTACAGAAATACTAAGGATCATAAGAGACTACTATAAGCAACTATATGCCAATAAAATGGACAACCTAGAAGAAATGGAAAAATTCTTAGAAAGGTACAATCTCCCAAGACAGAAGCAGGAAGAAAGAGAACATATGAACAGACCAATTACCAGTACTGAAGTTGAATCAGTAATTTTAAAACTCCCAATAAACAAAACTCCCAATAAACAAAAGTCCAGAACCAGATGGCTTCACAAGCAAATTCGATAGGAGTTAATACCTATCCTTCTGAAAGTAGTCCAAAAAAATTCAGAGGAAGGAACACTTCCAAATTCATTCTATAAGGTCACCATCAACCTAACACCAAAACCAGACAAAGAGATCACAAAAAAAGAAAATTACAGGCTAATATCATTGATGAACACAGATGCAAAAATCCTGAACAAAACACTAGCAAACTGAATGCAACAACACATTATAAGGATCATACACCATGATCAAGTGGGATTTATACCAGGTATTCAAGGATTTTTCAATATCTGCAAATCAATCAATGTGATACACCACATTAACAAACTGAAGAACAAAAATCATATGATCATCTCAATAGATGCAGAAAAAGGTTTTGACAAAATTCAACATCCATTATAATAAAAACTCTCCAGAAAGTGGGCATAGGTGTAACCTAGCTCAACACAATAAAGTCCATATATGACAGACCCTCAGCTAACATCATACTTAAAGGTGAAAATCTGAAAGCATTTTCTCTAAGATCAGGAACAAGATAGGGGTGCTCACTCTTGCCACTTTTATTCAACATAGTTTTGGATGCCCTAGCTATGGCAATCAGAGAAGAAAAAGAAGTAAAAGGAATTCCTATTGGTAAAGAAGTGAAACTGTCACTGTCGCAGATGACATGATGCTATACATACAGAATCCTAAAAATGCTACTGGAGAACTACTAGAACTCATCAATGAATTTGGTAAAGTTGCTGGATACAAAATTAACATATAGAAATCTGTTGTATTTCTATACAAGAACAATGAAAGATCAAAAACAGAAATTAAGGAAACAACCCCTTTTACCACTGTATCAAAAAGAATAAAATACCTAGGAATAAAGCTACCCAAGGAGGGGCTTCCCTGTGGCACAGTGGTTAAGAATCTGCTTGCCAATGCAGGAGACACAGGTTTGAGCCCTGGTCCGGGAAGATCCCACATGCCATGGAGCAACTAAGCCCATGTGCCACTACTACTGAGCCTGTGCTCTAGAGCCATGAGCCACAACTACTGAGCCCACGTGCCACAACTACTGAAGCCTGCGCAACCTAGAGCCCATGCCCCGCAACAAGAGAAGCCACTGCAATGAGAAGCCCGCTCACCACAGGGAAGAGTAGCCCCCACTCGCCGCAACTAAAGAAAAGCCTGCCAATGCAGCCAAAAATAAAATAAATTAAATAAATAAATTTAAAGAAAAACAAACCATAAACCTACCCAAGGAGATAAAAGACCTGTACTTGGATAACTATAAGTTGCTGATGATAGAAACTGAAGATGACATGAACAGATGGAAAGATATACCATGTTCTTGGATTGGAAGAATCAATAGTGTTAAAATGACCATACTACCCAAGGCAATCTACAGATTCAGTGCAACCCCTATCAACTTACCAATGGTATTTTTCACAGAACTAGAACAAAAAATTTTTAAATTTGTATGGAAACACAAAAGACCCCGAATAGCCAAGACAATCCTGAGAAAGAAGAATGAAGTTGGAGGAATCAGGCTCCCGGACTTCAGACTATACTACAAAGCTACAGTAATCAAGACAGTATGGTACTGGCACAAAAAAAGAAATATAGATCAATGGAACAGCATAGAGAGCTCAGAAATAAACCGATGCATTTATGGTCAATTAATCTATGACAAAGGAGGCAAGAATATACAATGGAGAAAAGACAGTCTCTTCAATAAGTGGTGCTGGGAAATCTGGGCACCTACACGTAAAAGAATGAAATTAGAACATTCCCTAACACCACATACAAAAATAAACTCCAAGTGGATTAAAGACCTAAATGTAAGACCAGATATTGTAAAACGACTAGAGGAAAACACAGGCAAAACACTCTTTTACATAAATCACAGCAAAATCTTTTTGGATCTGTCTCCTGGAGTAATGGAAATAAAAACAAAAATAAACAAATGGGACCTAATTAAACTTAAAAGCTTTGCACAACAAAGCAAACCATAAGCAAAACGAAAAGACAACCTACAGAATGGGAGAAAATATTTCCAAAAGATGTTATCAACAAGGGATTAATTTCCAAAATATACAAACAGCTCATACAGTTTAATATAAAAAAAAAAAACCCAATCAAAAAATGGGCAGAACACCTAAATACATGTTTATCCAAAGAAGACATACAGATGGCCAGCAGGCACATGAAAAGATGCTCAAAATTGCTAATTATTAGAGAAATGAAAATCAAAAATAAAATGAGGTATCTCACCTTACACCAGTAAGAATGGCCATCATTAAAAAGTCTGTAAATAATAAATGCTGGAGAGGGTGTGGAGAAAAAGGAACCCTCCTACACTGTTAGTGGGAATATAAATTGGTACAGCCACTATGGAGAACAGTATGGAGTTTCCTTAAAAAACTAAAAATAGAGTTACCATATGAGCCTGAAATTCCACTCCTGGGAATATATCCAGAGAAAACTATAATTCAAAAAGATACATGTGCCCCAATGTTCATTAGCAGCACTATTTATAATAGCCAAGACATGGAAACAACCTAAGTGTCCATTGACAGATGAATAGATAAAGAAGATGTGGTATATATACACAATGGAATATTACTCAGCCATAAAAAAGAATGAAATAATGCCATTTGCAGCAACATGGATGGATGTAGAGATTATCCTATTAAGTGAAGTAAGTCAGATAAAGCCAAATATCATATGATATCACTTATATGTGGAATATAAAAAAAAATACAAATGAACTTATTTACAAAACAGAAACAGACTCACAGACATAGAAAACAAACTTATGGTTACCAAAGGGGATAGCAGGGGGCTGGAGAGGATAAATTAGGGGGTAGGGATTAACATATACACACTACTATACATAAAATATATAACCAAGAAGGACCTACTGATAGTACAGGGGAACTATACAATATCTTGTAATAACCTATAATGGAAAAGAATCTAAAAAAGAATATATATGTAACCGAATCAGTTTGCTGTACACCTGAAACTAATACAACATTTTAAATTAGTTATACTTCAATTAAAAAATGGTTAAAAAATTAATGGGACTATACACTAAAAATATACTTTACTGTATGATGCCTTAAAAATAAAATTATACATGTAATTTCAAAAAAAGTTGACATGACCATAAACAGGAACACATGGTAACTCTTTTTATATATAATTCATTAGAATGAGTTTCATTAAAATATGTATTATGACCCTTGTCAATTACTTTAAGCTTACAGGTAATCAGAAAGAAACCACCTCGACCATTCACCCCACACAATCTTGTCAGCTAGTTTCAATAGCTACTTTTGAGCTACAAAACTCAATATTTGTTTCATCAATGCCTTTTCTGCTCAGATCAGCTAGAGTTTGTTTCTGCTGTTTGTAAATAAGGACCCTGACTAGTGCAATTTCTGAAACTGTAAAATAGGCTACAAGGATACAACACTGTAGTCAATATTTTATAATAACTATAAAGGGTGTATAACTTTTAAAAATTGTGAATCACTATATTGTACACCTGTAGCATATAATATTTTAGAGCAAATACACTTGAACTAAAGAAAGAAAAAAACTGTAAAAAATCTAAAAGAAGGTAAAAGAAAAAAAAAAAGAAATAAAGATGGAGAGCCCTAATCAGAAAACAGGAAACAATATAGCAGAAATGTGTCCAAATATACTAGAAAGCACAGTAAATGTGAATGGGTTAAATCTAACTATTAAAAGACTAAGACACACACATAACAAAAGGTCTAAGGTTCACAGATTGGATTAAAAAAATTCAACTTTATGCTATTCCTAGTTACAAGATTCTCACCAAACAGAAAATAACATAAAGTTTGAAGATAATGAAATGGAAAAAATATATATTACAGGAAAATTGTAACTAAGAGCTCAGCATTTTTACTTGCTTTCCAAATTTACTAAACTTGTATTCTATTCCTTCTCACCTCTGCCCACATTTTTTGCACACTGCATCAAATTATCATACACATCATTTATATCAAATAATGGAGTTCCTTGCTTTGTTAGCTGGAATAGGAACATTTTCATGCTTTAATTTCTCTAATACCTCAATTAAATTAAATTGTTAATCCCTATCTATAAAAAAAAAAAAAGAAAACCATACTCTATTAAGAAGGAGAAAACCTAAAAATGTAGAACTAAGCTGAGCTCAGAATCTTCTTTTCTAAGACCTTCCATTTTGGAGTACATGCAAAAGAGAGTTGACATTATTTTAATAGAGCTTAAAGAAAAGTACATGGACTCTGACACCAGATAGACTTGGATTTGAATCCAAACTCTGCCACTGACTCTGTGACAATGAATAAAATCTTTTATTTTGCCAAGCCTAAGTTTTCTCCGTACAAAATGGAAATGAACATCTCTACTTTCAGGGGTTTTGTAAAGATTTAATGAGATAATTAATCAAAAGAGTTGTTCTCAACCTAATTGGAATCACCTGGGGAGATTTAGAAAGTACTGGTGCCTGGATCCCTTCCCCAGAGATTCTGATGTAATTTGTCTGGAATAGAACCTGGGCACTTGGTTTTTTAAAAGCTATCCAAGTGATTCTAACGTGCAGCTAAGGTTGGGAAACACTGATCTAAACATAGAGTCTAGCCCACTGCATGGTATATAGAATTCATGCCAAAATTATAACTAGGATGATGAGGAGGATGATGATAATGATGATGATCATGATGGTGATAAAGGTGATAAATTTCAGCTACAAAATTCAGGCAGTGAAATTGACCTAGTGCAATTATTCCTCCACAGAACTCAAGAGAAAAAGAAGCCACTTAACATGGAAATTATCAGTAACTTCAAAATAATACATATATATTATTTTCATAGCTCTTAACTTCTAATCCTCTATACAGCTTATGAGGTAAATATGGATTTTAGGAGTGAATATTACTCAGAAAGTTTAATTGTTTTGCAAAGGTGACAGGTTAGGGAATAACTAAGCCAGAATGCAAATTTAAATCTATTTAATCCAAGTTCAGTAATACTTCTATTATTCCACAATTGTCCACAGTGGGTAAAGGTATAGTTCTGCTTCTTCACAGACAGAATTTACAGGTAATTTTCTAAGTTTGGAAAGTAATCCTGAGATCACATGATGATTGAAGCAAAGGGTACAGTTGCTATAGTCACTAATGATCTCATTAATTTGTGAGTGGTTTGAAGCCAAAGACTGTGCTTTGTTCATCTACTTCCCTAGTAACTTGTACAGTGACTGGCACTTAATTGGTGCTCAATAAATATTTGCTGAATGAATATTAGAATGATCTAAAACAATCACTTTTAAAAATTTAAAGAAAGTTTTAAAAAAGTGGTGTCAATAGCTGATAATAAAAACTCTAAATGTGTTATTTTCAATTAAAATTAATGATCATAAGGATTTATTCCAAGTGTATTAATCAAGGAAAATACTTGGAGCAGAAAACAGAAGTTATTGCTTCCTTTCTTTCTCTCACTCTCTCCCTCCCCCCAAACACACATATGAAAACTAAACTAATTCAAGGAGTATTATTTAATACATAAGGACATTATTTATATACTGATTTTTAAATTATCTTACAAATTTTGTATTTTATTAGTAGAACATATCCATAACACTTCAATTAAAGTTGATTGAAATTTTAACTTCAAATGATGTAAGATTACCTGAGATTTTACCTACATATAAGAAATAAAAATCCATATCACTGCTTATACATATAGGGTAAAAAATTATTAGATGGCTAAGATTAGAAGAACTTTTCATGGAAATGAAAAGTAAGAAGGAAACTTGTTATTCTAAAGAAATAGATATTTGCTACCTAAAATATTAATAAAGATGTAGGTGCTTTACCATAATATTGAGACATAATTTTACATATATAGTACATGAGCCTCCTGTGTAACTATTAAAAATGTACTACATATATCACAGTAATTACACATCATTTACCTGGTATTATTGATATGATGCATTTATGTCTTTAGTGAGACACTTTGAGATCTAAGAATGTGGACATCATTTCCTAGTGAATAGTGATACAAGGATTCAGATAATTCTGAAACTATACTTCAGAATATAGTAATACTGCTTTTTGAGGGCAAGGGGGAGGGCAAATCATAATGTTATATTCTCCCCTTAAGAGACAGGCATTCAGTGACATGGACAGTTCACATGATGTTACAGGATGTCGAAAGGCCACATGACTTTGGGGGGGAAAGTTTCATGGAGAAGGCAGGATTAAGCCTAGCTTGAAGTCAGCAAATAATCTGAACAGGAAAGGAAAATGAGGTGGGAAGTCCAAGAAGTAGACTTTGTAATAAGTTATAGAAAGAAACAACAAGGAGACCAAATTAGCTACAGCTGGAGGTTCATCTAAGAAAAGAGTGGGAGACAGGCTTGGAAAGTTGGGTTAGGACCAAGTAGAGGAGGATTTTGAAGGAAAGTCTCAAGAAATTCAATTTATCCTTGTTGTCAGGTAGGAACCTGAATGACACAGAATAGATTAAATTATGCTGAGGTTTAAAACAAAAATCTCAGTGCCTTAAAACAAAAGAAGTTTATCTCTGGTTCCTGCTACATGTTCACCTTGAGTCGGTGAGAAGTTTCCTCTGTGTTGGTCTCATCCAGGGATGCAGTGTTAACCGTCTGAAAGGCCTCCATCTTGGAAGGGAGACAGGAAAAAGCTATGCACACACAGGCTCAACGGCTTCCACCTAGAAGAGACACTTATTCTACCAATATTTCATTGGCCAAAGCAAGTTCCATGGTCATATCTAATTTCATGAAAGTAGGGAAGGGCCATCCTATCATGTGCCTGGGGGCAAGGGAACGGGAAATATTAGTGAAGAGCACTAATGACCAGTCTGATGGCTTTGCTCCAGCACATTAAATTATACAATTAGAAATTTGTGAAGAATACTTGGCTGTAGAGTGCAAAATAGACGTAAAGGACAGAGCTGGAGAGAGGGAAGCTATCTCCACAATAATTACAATTATGTACATGTAGCGATAACAATCTGAACAGGGGGGGAAAAAGCATATCCGTGAGAGACATTGTGAAGGAACAAATGAGGAAAACTTGTTAACTAACAGGCATAAGGTGTGAAGGAAAGGAAAATCTTGAAGATGATTAAGAGATCTCAAGTCTATATAAATGATGTTTCTCTTAAAAGCAGAGGAAAGATGAAGGAGGGGGCAGTTTAGGGGAAAGAAAAATTTCATGTTAAATCAAGTTGTGAACTATGAAAACTGACATTTGGGGGCATTCAGAAATATTATTATGAAGTTTAACTCTTCCAAACACTGGAAGAAATTTGGTGGAGTTTTAAGTATGTGGCTCATTTGATTTTAATTTATTCTAATACATTTAAAGATTTCACTACAATTCCTAATCCAGGTGGAAGGCGAGGGAGGAAGCAAGACGGAGAAGCTGGATGATTTGAGCTGCAAGGCAGTCTCACTAGAAGCTTCAGCTGACCCGTGGGATGTTCTGAAGAATTGGCGCCCCTAGAGCTGTCTTGAGTCAGGGCAAGAGGGCTGGGCCTTTAAATCTCAGAGAGGTGTGACCACGGGCCAGGTGGATTTCTTGGCTGAGACAGTTCCTGAAGAAGGCTGACTGCTGGCGTTACTGTCAGCAGCTGGGGTGACAAGTCTTCTTTTCCGAAGGGGCATCTGAGCAGCACATCACACCATCCTCACAATTACAGATGCCTAGATTTAGCATATGCGAAGATGGGAGAAGAGACTTGAGGAAAAAAAAAATGTTTAGAATACCTAAACAAAATATAAATATTTTGTGAGGTAAATCATTTTCTTAGGGTTGGTATTCCCATAGGTTAACCTTTCACTGATCTGAGCTGAACCTATGTATAATTCACAAGCATGACGTTCCTCGGGGAAAAATCATAGACCATGGCCTCCACGTCAAGCAGCTTGAGAAGTATATGGGGATTCAAGCTATCAGACCTTCTTGTTGTCTTAATGGCTCACTCAGGTTTCACCTTGGAGATTTTCATCAAGCACCTATATAATCTGAAAAATAACAGGCTGGTTGTATTAAAATCTGAGGGAGATGGTTTCATTTCTTGGGTGATTTAATTACTATCTGGCATTTAATGTTAATTGGGAATGCAGGCAATGAAGCATTGGGTAAAGTGATGAAACATCTTTCATGACTGCTCAAATATTAGGTGTACCCATCATTCCCAAAAGGTAGGGACCAAAAAATCAGAGGCAGAATTAGTTTAAAGATCAAAAGAGAAGGATCTGTAAGGTTAATTGTCAAGGTAAAAGGCATATGCCTAAACAAAAAAGAAAAAAAGGTGCTATTCTAAAAAATATCAAACCAGCTTGTATTATTTATTCCCATTTGTACAAATGTGTTTATGTGTGTGTATCTAGGTAGAAAAAAATCACATATGAATATCTACTAATATATAGGGTTATCCATGAGATATTAAGTGAACAAAAGCAAAAAAGCACGTTGAAAGGAAATGCGTATATTATGCTACTATTCTGATAATAAAATAATCAGCCAACCAAAACTACATTTTTTTTTTGCATTTATGTGCTTGTATGCATTTATGTGAGCAAGTAGAAAAGCAAAACTAGTAACCTTATGAGAACGGGAGGGAAAAGAATGTGTGATAATTGGCATTTTTATCACATCGTTGCTTTATATTGTTTCACCAGTTACAATAAGGAAGTATTCAATTTTGAATGAATTCATTTTTGAGTTGAAAAACATATGAAGAAATTCATACAAATGAAAAACAAAATATAACAACACATAGATCCTATTCTTAAAGTAGGAATTTTAGGGTTGCTTTTTAAAAGCAACTCTAGAAACCATTCAGAAGAGCCAAAACACCTTTCAAGGTGTGCAAAAACAAGCACATATGATACAGGAATAAATAGGGGTTCTTTTGTCTACAGCAAGCAGTGCAATCTTGACCTCCGTAGCAATCTGAGCTAATCAGCCTGTCCTGTCCATATAGGGCCATTCAGAGCAGAACAAATTTTTACCAAGAATGGTACAATGACCTGAGGAAAATAATTAAAGAATGATTTTTATGAATTGCCAGGGTTAGTTTGGATAGAAGTTATTTGTTTTAGATTTTGCCTTATAAAGTACTTTGGTTCAGTTAAGTGTTGCTCTACAGGCCTAAAGACTTACAAAAGAATGTAATGTCATTAGAAAAATATGAAAAAGGAGCTTTTCCAGATGGGGGAATTCTAACAGAAGGAAAATTATAATTGCCAGTGGATAAATGAGAGATACTGGATTAACTGATGATCTACAATGGACTAATTTAAAAGATGCTAGAAGATCACTGTGAAAATTCCTTAAAGGATTCATAGGTGGATTCTATTATGTAGAATAAACTGAACTTCAGAAAGATGTCTGGATTATGAATTACAGTAAAATCTTTAAATATATTAGAATAAATTAAAATCAAATGGGCCACACACTTAAAACTCCACAAAATTTCTTTCAGTGTTTGGAAGAGTTAAATTTCGTAATAATATTTTTCAATGTCCCCAAATGTCCGTTTTCATAGTTCACAACTTGATTTAATGTGAAAGTTTTCTTTCAAAAGCGAATAGTGCATAATCATTTTCCATAGGGTTTTCTATATCAAAAATATCTACTAAATTCAGTGCTATCTTACTTCTCTGGCTCCTACCTAGCCATACCTCCAGTTTGGATGGATTTAGTGTACAAGTAAACCTATTTTCTTAAAAATGAGGCCAATACATAAGAAGAAAATTCTATTAGGGAAGAGCACCTATAATCTTAGCTGACTGATCTAAAAAAATTACATCCACTTTTCATGAAATGAAAACCACAGGACTTCATAAATTCTTCCTTTGTGGAGGACAACTTGGTGTATCTGAAAGCATGATCCATCTGTACAACATATAAAAACAGCTCAGAAGAGGCGCAGAAGCCAGCCAAGACAAGGCGAGTTCCCACTGTGCAAACCTGAATCCCACGCAGACAATTCCAAGATTATTTACTGCACCTTGGTGTTACAGGGAATGAAGGCGACTAATTGCGCATAATCATTTTTCAAATGGCTTCCGCATCAAAAATATCCATTAAATTCAGCACAACTTGATTTTTTCTGGCTCCCAATCTATCCAAATCTGCAGTTGACGTTGATTTATTTTTCATGTAACCTACTGAGTCCTGCAATGTGCCCCGCACTTTGCCAAATAATTCAGTCTCTAGCACAGACCTTCCACATGGGTTTCCTTCTCCCCATTTTATAGATGAGTAAACCAAGGGCAAGAAACATTAAGCACCTTGTCCAAGGTCATATAAACAATTCATGACTAGGCTGGGTTTAGAACCTCAGTAAGTCTGACTTTAAAGCCTAGAGTATTTACACTGTAACATGCTGTCTCCAAGGAGTTTCTGTTCAAGGTACCTCTCCCTTTATACATTTTTTAAAAATCAGAATGATTAGGCTGAACTCTTAGCTTTCTTTTATTCTTGTTCAGGAGATGAATGGGCTAATGAGCCTGGAATGACCAATTAATGAAACCACTGGTGATTCAATGAAGACATTGCTGAGATATCTTAAATGACCAAATTCACTATATTTCATCACATTTTTAAAATTCTGCAAATATACGTGTACATAATTTTAGATAACTATGTAAATGAAACCCTCCTTCTTATCCAGACACCTATCTTCACCAGCAAACTCCTCCACATTCACTCTCCAACCCTTGGAAGTAGGTGGTTGACTTTTTAAGATACATTTCTTTTTTGTTTTTTTTGGCTGCTCAGTGCGGCTTTCGAGATCTTACTTCCCCATCCAGGGATTGAACCCGGGCCATGGTAGTGAAAGCGCCGAGTCCTAACCACTGGACCGTCAGAGAATTCCCACGGTACCTTTCTTATGATGGCTCCTCTTTCCCTCTTTTCCTTTTCATCTTCTCCCTAGGGAATAATGTCCCATGTTTACAACCTGGTAAATATCTTTCTATATTTTCCATGTTTATATAATTTTATGAAATACACACAAACATGAATATTCATACCTACAGTTATATATAACATCTGCAAATATAGAAAGGCATGTCCTTCTTTAGTGAATATTGGATGGTGTCCTGCCTACTTTTTCTCCATCCTGCTTTTCTCACTAAACAATACTGAGGGAAAACCCCTTCAAGTTAACTAGTATACACTTTGATTCATTATATTTGTTGGTTTCACCATGTTTACCAATGTAGTAACAAACATCTATATATGTGTGTTTTTATTTCTATAAAAGCATTCCAGGAGTTGAATTGTTAAAGATACAGTCTATGTAGTATTAATTTTAATAGATATTGTCAGATTGTTTTCCAAGAAGGCTGTAACTGTTCACATTACCAGCTGCAATGCAAGTGCCTTTTTTTCTGCTTTTCTGGCAAGAATAGTTCTTTTTAAATTTGCCAGGTTGATGGGAATAAAGTGATGTATCACTTAATTTGCATATCCCTTGCTATTAGTGTATTTGGACATCTTTTCACAAGTTTTTTGGCCACATGGATTTAGTCTGCTCATTTTTTATGGAATTGTTTATTTTCTTGGTCTCTAAGGATTTTTGTATATTCTAGATAGTAACCATATGTTCAATGAAGATATGTGTGGTTTTTTTTGTTTTGTTTTTTTACAAAATCCTATCATTTATCTACTATTTTTGAGGGATCTGGCAGAAATTTTAACTTAAATTTAGTTAAATAAGTCTGTCCTTCCTTTTTAAAATCTCTGTGTCTTTCTGTTTTGGTTAAAAAGTTTCCCCTGCTCCTATGTTGCTATATTGAAATTTTAACATTTGTTATATACTAAATTCATGAAAACACTGGCATCTTTTTCTGGAATCTTGTAATTTTGGATCCCATACTATCTCAGAAGCACAAGTGGCACCGATTTTCTGGCAGACTTTGTCACTTACCAAACATAAATTGAGTGTAACATGGAATAAGAGCTATGAAAATACAAAAGAGTGTGGTAACTCCTCCCATAGGGACTTACAGCTCTTAGGGGGTAACAGGGTGATATCATACACGTACATAAAGTGTTAATCAACAATACCAGGTGTGATCTTTGATGGCCAGACAAAAATGTTGGAGAAACAGTTGGTGATATATGGCTTCAAATCAGAAGAAGTGAACACAGTATAGAGTGTAATGTGCAGAGTAAATTTGGAGCAAGGGGGACTGACGTAGCCCTTAAAATGAAATTAGATGACTAATATCAGAATTCAGGAGTTCTGAATATCTGAGCACTCACACAGATTCCTCTCATTTTGTGGAGATAGGAACAATAAGAAAATATTTTCATGATGACAACATCATAGCTAATAACTGATATTAATTATCAGTGAAAAACGCATAATTTAAAAATAACATTCAACAGTGATGGCTTAATTATTTACATTTTGGTCTTAAATATATTTGTTTATACTTTTTTGAATTGTGATGATATTGCTTTAAAAATTCTAGCTTTATAGCATTAAAAAAATCATCCAAAAATCATAGACATCTCCCTGAATGGTGAGATACAACTAGTCTGCCCTCATCCACTTATGTAAAGTTCTATAGCACATAGGAGTAGGAGAGGACAGGACTCAAGTTTGGTTTTTGGCTTTGTTTCTTTTCACTTGCGATGTGTGAAGACTGCTGCCACTTGGTGGTAGAGGTATTCCATCATTACGCCATTAATAGATCTCACTAGAATAAGGTTTCATTACTCTGGATATTGGATAAGGCCCTGCCAGAAGGCCTTCAATACCCTAAGGATAAGATGTGCTAAGTCCCCAAATTAGGTACAGCCGTCTTTGGGCAAAAATTTGAGGGTTTGTACTGGGTTTGAGGAGCCTTGATCAAGATATTTCCCGAGGGTGACAAACGCATAATTGCACTTATCAGCTTTCGGCTGCCTTGATTAATGCAACCTTCTGTGATTTATCACCCAGACTATTTTTAATCAGGGGCTCTCCTCATTGTAATAGACGAGAGATTTTCAGGAATGGCAACACAGGCTTGTTTTATTTATTTGTTTGGTGAAATTTCCTGAGAACACATTACAGGCAAAAATACCCAGTCATTTTGTAGAGACCTGGGATTAGTTGAGATCAGACTGGGATGTTTTCCACCCAACCTCCTTAATGTTTTAAAGGAAGCTTCTGATTTTTCCTCCTGTTACCCTCCAACCACCCTGCACCTATCCTGACATTCAAAGCATTTGGTTAAGGCAGTGTCTGCTAGATCACTCCACTCTCCACTGTAAAGTTACTATTTTTCCATTTCCATCCTCTGCTCTTTAGAAATGAGTCGTTAAATCCAGTAAGGGGTTGGGTAGTTAGTTGTGTGTTGGGGGGTGATTGGCGGGGTGGGGGAGGAAGGGAGAATTAAGCTCTACCTCCTGGATGGAGGAATACCAGTGATGGGTTTTGATCAAAGCAATACTTCAAGAAAATTAAATTGATAAGAAGCACAAGAGGGGAAGAGACTGTCTGAGAGATCAGTTACGAAATTCAAAGCCTGAAGAGATGAGGACATGAACAAAAGCAGACATCTGGTGAAGCACACCTCGAAAATAATATCTTGTAAGTGAAAGAAACCAAGTGATTGGAAATGGGGGAAGAGTGAGAAAGGAAACCTCGAGCTATATTGAGGTTTTGATCCTGAGTAGCTGGGAAAAGGGAGATACAATAGAAAACAGAGAAGATGGACACTTTTGGTTGGGTAATAGAGACTCTGAGGTTCCTGCGGGCATCAAGGTGGACACATTGAGTGAGCAGTTAAAAATGAAATCACAAAACCATTTACCTCCTTGGGAAATTTGCTACCTTCTAGGGCCCATTCTATGACACAAGGCTGCTCTTTCCTGCTCTCCAATCATATGTCTAAGAAAACTGTTCACTTTTGGAGGAAAGGCTCAGGATATGTTAGGGGTAGTGGCAGAGGTCAGAGGAGCACTCCTCCAAGAATAGATCTGGATCATTCCATCTGTCCTATAGATGAGGCTTGGCTCAGTTATCACCACCTCACTGTAAATCTAACTTTGCTGTGAAAATGTGGGGCCTGTAATTACCTTAAGGATAGAACATCCAGTGTTTCTCATTACCTATGTGAAGAGATAATCTGAAGATATTTGAGATCTAGCATTTCTCGGTTTGGGAAATGGTAACAGACAAGGAAATCCTCATTAGCATTTCCATTTTGCATTTCAAATGGAAAGGGGGTGTGTTCAAAACTGAGCCTGCTTAAGCTTTAAAGCATTCCTTAATTATATGTTTAGTAATGCCTGAAAGGCTGAGGAGTCCCTGAAAAAAAAAGAAGAGTGTTGACTAAATATCTACGCCTTTTGAGGCGTAGAGGAATGCAAGGAATCTTCAAATCTCAGGGTGGAAGGAGACTGCAAAGGTGATTTATTCTTTTCCATCCCTTCAACGTGGTGAGGATAGGAGAGAGGTGAGGGCAAGGGAGAGGGGGAAGGCTATGAAAATGATCCCAGAGTGATGGGGCTCTGTCCTCTTTTAAATGGCCGTCTTACTAGGAGACTCATAGCCCTTCTGGCAGGCTGCTCCAGCATCTACTGACTGATGGCCGGAATTCATTTCTCTCATGTCAGCTAAATAGCTCAGAGTTAATAACTCATTCTGTTTGTGCTGTTAATGATAAACCGCTTGTAAAGACTGGTTTAATTTCTAAAAGATACAGTGCAAACTATGAGATGGAAGTGTCAGGTACAGAGACTTTGTGAATGTTTTCTTATTTCTTTCTTACCCTTCTTTCTGTCTTACACAAATCTTTTTTTGCTTCTTCCTTCCTTTTCCTCGTTTATCATCTTATTTATCACTTACAGTGTTACGTTCTGTTTGTGTTAATAGCAGGATAATATCAATTTCAAAGCCTTTAGCAGTATGCTTTTTTATGAATTTAGAAATTAAAGTAGGTTTCTGAATATCTTGAAATAGCCAATATTTCCTAGAAATATCTAATATTAGAATGTTTCTAATATTAGAAACATTCTAATATTAGAATGCTTATTTGCTATTAAAAACTTTTCGTGTAAATTGCCTGGATTAAAAACAAATGAGGGGCTTCCTTGGTGGTCCAGTGGTTAAGATTTCGTCTTCCAATGCAGGGGGTATGGGTTTGATCCCTGGTTGGGTAGCTAGATCCCACATGCCTTGTGGCCAAAAAACCATTGCTTCATAAACATAGAGGCAATATTGTAACAAATTCAATAAAGACTTTAAAAATGGTCCACATCAAAAAAAATCTTTAAAAAAACCCAAAAACAAACAAACAAAAAACAAATGAGAAAGGCTTCCTGAGAAAATTGACTTTATCGTGTAACATTCTATCCGCATCCTGCGGCCACTGGCCACCCACATCCGCCTACTCTCACCAACCCACCACTGTTTCCTGTTTCTCATTGTTCTCTCCCCTTAACTCTGCTCAGCACCTCCTTCTGGTCCAGCCACCACCAGACACCTATCTTCTCCTAGCCTCCTCCTCCACACTCACTGTCCAACACATGAACCTTCACATTTTGTGTTTTTCTCATGCCTTGCATTTTCACTTGACTTGTTACTACCTTTTCCTTCCTGACCCTTTCTGGGGTGATTATTAGAGAATGACTCTCTCCTCACTCAGTGGTAGAATATAACCCGCCATCCACTTCTAAAAAATGCAATAGTGATTAAAATGAAGCAAAACAGTTGTAAGAGAGATTGCCTGTAGGATATATAGTTCTATTAGTCTAGACCTGTGATTATTAATCCTTTCTCAGTCATGGAGCCCTTTGAGAATCTGCTGAAAACTAGGAACTTTAGAAGAGTACACACAATTGTATACATGTACAAATCAGGGTGTGTGGATCCCTGACACTAGGTTAGGCCCTTCTTTTCCAGGTGAGCTAAATTACCTCTTGGGCTAAGACTACCCATCTTAGCCCAAGACTGGTTGGCTTCTGTTCATGGTCCCTGAACAGCATCGTTTCTGGGGTTCTGGACCTAATCTCACTGAGCCGCTCCCTAATGTTAAGCCCGCAAAACATGACGGAAAACAGCTTAAGAACACTACCCAAGAAACTTGTGATTGTATCAAAGAAGAATTATCGTTGAGGAGTGTGGCCACTGACTCACACTTCCTTCAGTTTCAGAAACCCCTCTTTCTTCCACTACCAGGAAAGCGTGCCAGGCACACTCCCACGTGTTAACTTTGCTCCTTCAGAGAGCTGCAGGCTTGACACCTAAGGTTGACTTTCACCTTCTGGGGGTCTTGCCTCAACTACCACTTTCTCGGTGAGGCTACCCTATTTTAGAATGGAAAGGACTCCCACTCCCCACACAACACCCTATTTCTCTTCCTTGCTTTACTTTCCCTTACAGCACTTTCCAAATCTAGAATACTCTGTAGTTTACTTCTTGTATTGCCTGTCTCCTTCCACTGAATGAGAGAATGTTCTGTTTTGTTCACTGGCCTATCCTCAGTCCCTAGAATAATGCTTGGAGTATAGGAGATACTTAGATATTTGTTGAATGAGTAAATGAACAAAGAGATGAATGTATCCCTCTTTTCATTGCCTACCAGGAAGCTCGGGATAAAATTTTCATTTGATTGATATAACGTGTATAGAATTTCGTGGTATGTGTTTTCTATATTCACCTTACTTCTGACTTCATTTTATTTTTTCCATCCTTTTGTGCCCTTTCCCTCATTTTCTCAGTCACATATTTCATACTTTTTGTGTATGTGTTGTATATAATTTTGTCAGCTCCTTCAAATCTGTTTTAAAGGAGGCATGGAATTAATGCAATTTTTTTTCTTTGTGCACTGTTATCTCCTCTCTTCACTTTTTTGTCTATTTGTATATTTTAAAATGTTTCTCCCACTATTTTCTACTCTTCACTATTTTGCTTTTTTTTAAACCATGTTTTCTTTATATAGAACCATGTGTCCTAACATGTAAGTGAATGTGGTAGTCTGTAGATAGATAGATAGATAGATGATAGATAAATATATATATATATATAGAGAGAGAGAGAGAGAGAGAGATAGATAGATGATAGATAGAGATAGAGAGCCCTGAATCTGTGTTATTTTGCATACATGTGGTTTATGGAGGATAAATTTGTGAATGTTTGTCTTTCTGGAAAGTTTCTTCAGACATGAAGAGAAATATGTAAATCTGTAGTAACAGCTGCAGGAGAAATATAGTAATAAGTTCTGCACAGTGAAATTTTTATTTCTAAGCTTAACTGAAAATAAAATCTCCTTTTCTAATATTCTAGTGAAAATGATCATTCAAAGGGCTTCGTCTCCTCATGTGACTCAGTGAGGTGTGTTTTTAAAAATGTTTCCACCAAAGTGCCCATAATGGCAGAAGGAGAGAGCAAGTGTATGCCAGCAGGACTTTCATTTTAAGACTTGTATTTTCTCTTAAAAATACATATGAAGTTGGCTTTCTATTACATTTTATATAAGGATAATATTTTAAATTACTTATCATTGAGAGTAATGGGCTGTCCCTGAGCATGCATCAGGTAGGTCCTGGACTTGCAATACTGACCTGGCACATCGCTAGAGAGAAGGTCTAGGGTTTAGGAATTCCATGGAGATCGAGAATATCAGCAACAGAAGATGCACTGCCTGTTATAATTCTTATTTTTAAGTCTCTGAATACTTCTACTATTTGAAAATAATTTTTGAAAATGTTCCTTAACTTGATAAAATCCTTCTAGGTCCAGCACCTATGTTGCCTCTTCCATGACCATGATCCTTTATCTAATGCCCACGATGGGAAGTAATGGCACCTTCTCCTGAAAAGTAAATGGACTGATAATATTCACCGAGATCCTAAAATGTAAAAGAACTGACTGTGTAATATGAAGGAGGGGTGCTAGCATATATTGAATTCCTATAATATACCAGCATGTTCATAAACGGTCTTACTTAATGTTTGCACTGATTCCATGAGATTTCTAATGCTATTCTCAAACAAGAAAGTATAGGCTAGAGGTTGAATAACTTGTCCTGACTCACACTGCTAGAAAGTGGCAAAGATATTTAGAAGTTTGAGTTTGTCTAGTTTCAAAATCCATAATTTTTCATGGTGTTGAGGTCACCTCTTTGGTCTCGATAGCATTTGCCTCTCTTAAGGAGAGAAAAACAAATGTACCTGTTAATTCTAAAAATAGAAATGTTAACCAGCATTGATACTGATTTTGTGTTTTAGTATGTTTTATCAACAAAGAAATCACTTTGTAAGCCAGTTGTATTTCTTTGCAACAATTTTTCTCTATGCTGTTTTCTGTTCACAAAGAAGTATCATGTCACGAAAGAATGAAAAGTTGGAATAGAAGAAACTGTTACTTCATGACAGCCTGAGTTACTACCAGACTCCTTACATCTATCTGGAATTGGCTGAAAGTTGAGTAATACATATAACATATTATATACATTATTATATATATACATATGTTTTCTGTTGTTTTTCAAGTGTACGAAGAGACTATTCCCAGTTATAAATGCAACTTCAGTTAAACATTTTACTGAATTCAGAGTAGCTTTTGGACCTTGAGTATTTTCCTCATTCAATGAATATTAAAGTATAACTGATAACACAGACACAACCAAAAATTTTATTTTATTTTAGAAAGAGGTTTTAGTGCTGATAAAGGTCATCAGGGACTCCTAGAATTTTTTTAAGGAGGAATTTTTTTCCATGTGGTTTTCAGAAGTACACTAAATTTACTTTTGTACTACACTGCATTTTATCTATCTCTGGAAACATTTTAAAGTACACGATGGATTTAATCCCATTAATCTTTGGAAATACGATGAGTGGTTCAGTTTCTGATTTTCATAATCAGCTGTTCTAACTGTAAGATATTACTGCCTTATAGGGACATCTGCTGGTAGATAAATAAAGGTCTGGAACAATAAAATACTGCCTTCTCAGCGTTTGCCAGGGCATCACTCTGAGGCTGTAGCCTTCCTTGTATGCATCTGCTTCAGATAGTGCATGGCTGTTAAAATGCTAAATTTTCTATCATTTCACGGTCCAATGCTTCTCAAGTCACATAAAAATTGCCTTTATTACACATGTGCCTTGTTCCCACAACAGATTCACACATGTATTTAATTTTTCTTTTCCAGACTGACCGTATATTATCCTGAAAACCTCAGGCTTTCTGGAAGCTTATGCACTCTGGGGCAGATGGCATGAAAATTGTAGCCCTTGGAGTACACGCTCTCCACTATAAGCCATCACCTGTTCTGCTACCTGCCTTGGATTTCCAGATCCGCATGAAACGTGCAAGGAAAAAGAAAAGCCACCCTCTGTCAGTTCCCAAGTTGCAGAAACAAAAGTAAAATAAATTTGATAATGTTATAAATGTCTTAAACTTCCAGCCTCTAATTTTTTCACGAGATGGGGGAAAAGCATCTTAATAATTTTATCAGTAAGTTGAAACGTTCCTCTTCCACTCTGCCACACAATGTTTTCCAGCAATAATTAACTGCAGCTAATTAATTATCACCTTTCACTTGAAAAAGAATTACCTGATGAAAGTAAAGCAACTGGTAGTATTATTTCTATGAAACTTAACCATCACCAGAAGGATGAAATAATTTATTTTCTTGTGGTGTTTCACTGAACAAGGATCACCTTCATACTCCATCTCTGGAAAAGCAGAACTGTGTTAAATCCTATATTGTAGACTTAAAATTAAATTGCCCATAAAAGTCAATATTACCAAGAGTACACTGTAGCAGCTTATTTATGCCACTTCTTTAAACTCACTGCACCTTAATGTGCTAATGTGACGGAAAATAATCATCATGGGCCTTCCCAGTGCTTTCTTCTCTATTGTTTATACATGTATATTTTTAAAGCGAGTAGAAGATTGTTTCATCAGTTAAGGCACTCCCTGCCAAAAGAAACAACATAATCATTAACTAATTACAACTAAATAATAGCATTGCACATTTTGACAGGTTAAAGCACATTCAGTTAAGAGTTGAAAGCTCAAGAAAGAGAATAACAAAGCTACTACTCCCACAAAATCCTCAAATGCCAATATGGGAAATAAACTCCTCGAGGGATTTCACCAACCATGCGTCTTTTTCGCTCTTGCTCTTATTGTGTAAAAAACATTTGGATTTATATTAACATTTTACAATAATTCACTAAGTGATCCACTTACTTTTACTGATTTTAACCAATCATAAATCATAGAATCTACTGACATTCACAGTTTCAACATGCTGAAATCATCATTTTGGCTGTTGCCCCCATTACTAATGAAGCAGCAAGATACACATGGTGACTCTCAGATGTGAAAAGAATAAGGAAAACCAAGGCAAGAGAGGAAAACCAGTGTTTCCAAATGTAATCTAGTTCATTCGAAAAGCCAAAAACAAAACACAAAGACATACCTGAAATGGCATGTTAGCAATATTGTTTCTGAAGAGCCTCATACCTTAACTGAAAAATAATTTTGATAAAATTAATGCAAAATTAAATTGTCTACTTTATGATTTCTTAACAATGACTCAAATATTTTTGACTATATCAGTGTCTGATTGTTCCCAATCTCCTCACACGTATTCCATCAAAATTCTGAAAAGAGAATGAAAAGAAAAAAATAGAGAATCTCTTTCTAAACCCTGTCCTTTAGCAAGCTCATAAAAGGATAATTAAAGAATAGGTTCTCCAGTGTTGTAGGTACTATAAACTGTTAAATCTCAGAAAATGTGACTACAGAAGGAATCAGTACACGTTAAACAGCGTGAATGTAGGTATAGAATATCAAGCTATTGTTATTTTTAATTTAGTTATTGTAGCCATAGAACATTTCCCCCTTAACTCTACTATCATGAAACTTCACACTAGACTTATAAAGTTGGCCAGTTTGCTGCTAGAGAAATGAGGAAAGAGAGGGCACACAGCAAAGACTATTAAGAGGTTTTGTACTAAACATTGGAAACCAATTGCAATATAATAGAAGTAGTAAGTCATTTAATATATTACTTTTTGCAACTTGGGTATGGAGCAATAAAATTTGTTCAACAGATGACTACATTTTTCTTGTGAGAGACAAATGAATCATTATTTAGCAAACGTCAAAAGGGAATTCAAAAGGAAAAAACATTAACATCAGAAGGTGGAATGAGATCCATGCATTAAAGGGTGGTATTAGTATTGCAAACCACAAAAAAATGTAGAAAAAATTTAAATTATTTACCTTTCTAGTTCAGCACAAATGTCCTACAGCTAATTATCATGAGATATTGCCTGGAAATTAACCAGTCATGTTGTGTTTCTATCTCCAGATTTACAATTAGTAATGCTATTAATGTGGTTCCTGTACTTAGCGTTACTAATTATATTGCTATGAACTAATGGTGTTAAAAATAGCAATAGCCATCAAACTACCAATTAATGCTTAATGAGAGCATATAAACCTTGGCATTGTAATGAATTTCAAAATTATTGTTGCTTGTGTTCCTCTTGTAATTGTGCAAAAATGGGTGTAACCAGTAACCACTGAAGTAGGGCATTGATTGAAAGCATAGCTACCACATCTTTGCAGGAAAATCAAGAAATAAATGGCTCCTTGAAGGAATATATATTCCATTTTACCGTTAGAATTCAACCCACCAGTTTCAGGGAAGAATTTTTCCTGGATACACAATATAAAAAACAACTGAAATACAATTTGCAGAGATGTTGTTTGAAATCCATGAATAAAAAAGGAAGCATTTAAAAAAAATTTTTGAAGAGGAACTTTTATGGAGGAATCATTCAACAAATCATCTCTCCTAGAATTATATAAGGCAGAATATCCCAGAAGTTCAGTAGATACCAGAAGGTAGATTTAAGATTGGAATACCCTATATTAGCTAGGATAGGCTAGGTTATGCTGCAGTAACAAACCCTGTCAGTGGCTTAACATACAAAATTTTATTTCTTGCTCACATTTTATGTCCAGCACAGTCACTTAGGGACTACTGCCCACTACAGTTACTCAGGAAGCCAGACCTAAAGATATTCCTCTCTGTCATGCACTCCTATTATCTTCAGAGGGAACTTGGACAATGGTGCCCCCTCTATTACTTCTATGCAGAAGTGACTTATATCACTTAAGATGTTAGTTCATTGGAGAAAACAAATTATATGACTATGTCTAAGTTCAAAGTGATGAAGAATGTTACCCAGAAAAAGAATTAGTGAAATATTAGTGCACCACCTCATATGTTTTAGTTCTTTGGCACTATTTTAATGACTATAGAAAGACTATGTCTATGGAGAAATTCACTGGAGAACTGCCTAGTGGTGGGAGAACACTGGTAGAACACCAATATACCTCTTTTAGTTTCCAGAAATATGTTCTTTGACTTTGTCACTAAAAAGTCATTTCCAAATATGGGTTAGTGAGATTACCCTATTAGTATACAGTGTTGCAGTATATTAAATGCAAATGTATCTTTTCCACTTCAGAAATGTACTTTGATATTTCATCTTGACATTAGACTTTTTAACCCTTGGTCCTAGTCAAAACCATGCTGTATTTCAAGAATAGGAAAGAGCAGAACTTACCATAAAATGGAGTAAGGAAAGGAATTATTTAGCCAGCTAAGAGGCTAATGATGTGCACGTGTATGTGTGAGTGTGTTCTCAAACCAGCACAAAAGTATGCTTACATCATCCACACTAGCAGTGGCAATGAGACACTGAAGAAAACTAAAGAAGATACTAAGAAAAATCACAGGGCTCAACTACAACGTTTACCGATCTACACTTTAACGCAGGAAAAGAATAAAAATATAGCATGCGTATTAAAGTAAGGATATGTATCAAAACCCAAGATTGCCTCACAGCAAGGGGTCCAAAGAGGCTCACTGTGGACTCCAATTGTCCTCCCTCTGCAGGGCCCTCCTGGATGCCCTTTCTCTACTAAATCAGGAACCTCTGACATGGGTATAGAACACCTTGGAAACAGGACCCCGAAATGGAATCCCAGTTGGGGCTTCTAACACTCCACTGGTCAGGCAGGCACATCATTGCTGTATAACCAGCCCAGATAGCAAGCCCACAGGCACCAAAACCAGGTGCAAACCACAAATATTGCTGTTATCAATAAACTATACGTACTGACAAGCTGGTACAAACTGCCCCGAAACTTGTCTCGGAACCACGGTTATAAACCAATACTACTAATCAGGCCTGTTTCATGTACTGGCTAAGGATCAGTGTCATGAAGTGATATCTCCTATAAAACAGCTCAGGCCAATACCAGGCCTGATGGAAGTAGCCCTCACAGCACAACATCCAAATAGATTTCACAAAAAGCTAAGCATCTGAACTTATAAGGAGAACTACATTATTAATAGATCAATTTGCAATTGCAATTGGGGCTTAGGGATAAATATACCTCTGGGTCGGGGGCATATTTGGAATGCCTAAGGTTATTTTCAAAATTCATCCCACCCTAGCTAGCCCAGCCCTCTCTGAAACTTAACCACTGTCATTGCTGGGCTGTGACTTAGATACTGAGGAAGATGTTTTAGGCACACTTTCTGTTTCAGTTACTAATCCCTGTGTGTAACATATTGCCCCACAATTTAGAAGCTTAAAACAACCATTTATTAGACTTGCTAAATTTATGCTTTAGGAATCTGCAAAAAGCACATGGTAGTGGAAGATCTACTCCACTATGCCTGGGGCCTCAGCTGGAATCATCTCCAAGGCTCCTTCACTCACAGGGCTGATGGTTGATGCTGGCTGTCAGCGGGGACCTCGGCTAGGCTCAGACAGAGCACGTACACCTCTCTTTGTGGTCATTTTTTTTCACAGCAGGCAGGCTCAGATTTCTTACACGGTACCTCAGGGTTCCAGAGGTGAGTGCCGGAAGAGATGGGAAGTAGAAGTACCAGTTTCCTAAACAAATACCGCATGCTAACACATATATATGGAATCTTAATAAATAAATAAATAAATAAATAGTCATAAAGAACCTAGGGGCAAGACGGGAATAAAGACACAGACCTACTAGAGAATGGACTTGAGGATATGGGGAGGGGGAAGGGTAAGCTGGAACAAAGTGATGGACATATATACACTACCAAACGTAAAATAGATAGCTAGTGGGAAGCAGCCGCATAGCACAGGGAGATCAGCTCGGTGCTTTGTGACCACCTAGAGGGGTGGGATAGGGAGGGTGGGAGGGAGGGAGACGCAAGAGGGAAGAGATATGGGAACATATGTATATGTATAACTGATTCACTTTGTCATAAAGCAGAAACTAACACACCATTGTAAAGCAATTATACTCCAATAACGATGTTAGAAAAAAAAAAAAAAAAAAGAAGTACCAGTTTCCTAAAGCCAGGGCTTGGACACTGGTCCAGCATGACCCCCACTGTGCTCCACTGCTAAAGCAGTCTCGGAGTCCAGATTCAAGGGGACAGGACAGGACACAGAACTCCCCACAACTCAGTGCGAGGAGTGCCAAAGATTTCGAGGATTATATTTTAAAACTAGGACATCTGCCTACAATAAAATGTTTTCAATATTTAGCCTATAGTCCAATTTCTTTTCTATTTCCTGAGATATCTAGTGTGAAACCAGCATAGTTGCTTTCTTTGGAAGTTTGTAATTAGAGTTCCCCAAGCAACTTTTTTTTAAAGCTAATGAGTAGCAACAGTGGGCAGATGACACGGCGCGTGGCAAGTTCCACTGTAAGTCCTTGAGAAAAGTTACTGAAAACTTCCGGGACAAGAATGGAAATGCAATTTTAGTATTAGTAGGAAGCCATAGCTAGTGAAAACTGTTCATTTATTTATGTAAAGTCTCTTTTAGAGAAAGAGCAGGAAAATTCAATGATCATGATTTGAATTTATTTATCTAGCAGAACACTCACAGACAAGTCTAAAATGGATAATATTCACGTTGTGACCATCGATTTTTTTAGAGGGAGCCAAAAACTGTCAGTGGTTGTTTTATTGTTATTACATATAAACTGGTTCAATCATAAAAGTTGTTCAAACAAACTGGTTCTATCATAAAAGTTGCTAAAATAATAAAGATAGAAATGTTTATTTAGCTACAACTAGCAGTTAAAGCCTTCAGATATATTTTCAAATTTTGATGACATTGAATTTTTCTACACTCAGGAAAGAAGATATTATAATTTGAAGGAGAATGATAGTGTATATATTGATTTCATCATTGTAAACTATAACCATATCTAAATTACTGTAAAAGTCCACTTCAACTAAAGAATGTAAAATAATAAATTCTATTGCCTTTATATTTAAAAGTACCTTACTCTAGTTTGAGTTTCATCACTCAAAAAATAAATCCAATATGATTCTACTGATTGATATCCTAATCAAACTCCATTTAAGACAAGCACAGGAAATGATAATTGAACTTCTATTAGCTCTTACACAGGAAATTTGGAAGATATTTGACTTATTTTTACCAACTAACTTTATTTATAGAAGGTTACTAAGTATACTGAATGGGATGACAGTTTTCTGAGGTTGACATTTGTCTTTTCATTGGCTGCTTCCAGGGTTTATTCCAATGAACTGATTGGCTAGGAGTTGCTGCTTATTTTTCTCCACACATTTTGTGTGTTATCTTCAACACTTGGCAGTTGCCTAATGGGTCATTCCTCCCAGATAAAGAGCAATACTCTTTAGGCAAGGCTATAGGTAGAGCGGATCTAAAGTGTTTATTTTTATTTTTCCTTATATTTAAGTTTGAATCATTCCACACTTTTCAAGGCAGAAGAAAATGACATACTCCTACATAAGATATTGATAATTCCACAATGATATGCTAATGAGATGTGTCTCCAACTTAAAATAAAACATTAAGCCTTGGAAATGAGAAGAAAAATTTATTTAGAAAAGCAAAAAAAAGTATCAAAAAACTTCAGAGAAGTTTCATAAACTTCAGAAAAGTTTCATAAAAACAAGGTATAGATAGTACCTATGAGAAAAAAAGCTGTAAACTTTTATTAAAGAATGTAACCATGTTTCTTTATTTTTTTTAAACTTTTGAATTTTATTTTATTTATTTATCTGTATACAGCAGGTTCTTAGTAGTTATCTATTTTATACATGTTAGTGTATAAAGAATGTAGCCATGTTTCTTAATGAGAAGATTTTATATTTTAAAATGTTATATATGTATATATATATTTTAAATATATATATGTATATATATGTTACAACTGGTATGCTACAATTCCAAAGAAAATTATATTGAAGCTGACAGAATTATACTAAAATTCACATAGAAAAATAAAAATATAGACAAATAAAAATGTTTTGAAAAAGAAAAATGTGGGAGAGTAGGGATTTGACGCACCTTACCTGATACCAAAACATACCATAAAGCTATTGCAGTAAACAACAGTTATAAGCACCTAAATAACAAAATAAGCCACTGAAACCAAATGAAAAATCCCCAAATGGAAAATGATATTTAGGAAAACATGGCATTTTACTTCAGAAGTATTATAATCATCTATCCTTATAGAATAAAAAAGTTAGAACCATTAAAAAAATACTCCAAATATAATAAAGTTCTAAACTGTAGATTAAAAGTTAGAAAAATACTAAGAAATATTTTTTCAACTTAGAATAAAGAAAATCTTAAAGCAAATAATGAAACTTAAAAACAAAAATAGGAAAGAATTTTTATGACTAAATATGAACTTAAAACTGCATATCACAAAAACCATAAATAAAACATCTGAAACCATATGACAAAAAGTGAATATCTATAAGGTGACAAGAGTCCGTACACATTGATAAGGAAAGGATTCACATAAGAAGAAATACACATGAATAATGAGCATAAAATAAGATTCTCAACCTCACTAGCAATCAGGAAAATACAGATTTAAATAACACAATGTATAATTTTTTCACCCACTGAATTAATAAAAATTAAAAGAACAATAATATGCAGTAAGAGTGAGTATTTCTGGTATGAGTGCAACTTCATAAAACCTCTTTATAAAATAATATAACATTATAAATAAAAACAAGACATAGACATTCATTGACCCCGAAGTTACTTAAAGGAACATAGGCTGGAGGAATCCCAGTGATGCCACTGCACAGGGAGATATGGAGGCCGGAGTTGGTTGCAGTTTTGCTTGAGTGTTAACAAATACTGGAGAATAACAACAACAAAAGCCATTATGTCACTTACAGGAGAAAGGTTGAAGAGCCTCCTGAAGATCCACATAATGGAATATCAGGTAGTTATTTGAAAGAAAGTCAGAGCTCTTTATATTGACTTGCAAGGGTGTCCATGATATATTGAATAAAAAGCAGTTTCACAGTGATTCCTCTAGCAGGATCCCATACCCATGTAACAAAAGAAGAGGACAACGGATATATATATATATATATGAATACATTTGTATAAGCTTAAAAAATGACATGTAAGTATCACATGAGAGTTAGTTACATTTGAGACATTTGAGGGGTGGGGTCTGGGATGATTAGCAATTCTTCTTTATCTCTTATTTATTTCCATAAGCATCCATTGTTTTGTAATTTTAAAAAAAACTCATAAGAAATAGAGTGCCTTGAATTCAGTTTTAAAAGCAAGTTTACTTAATACACTATAGTTATTCTAGTTTTTGCACAGAGTTTTCTCAACCCAGGTTAAAATAAAATAAAAAAAATCAAAGGATTTGTATTTTGCAGTGATAAACCTTTTCCTCCATGTGCCTGGTAAAGATGAATGCAGTTCAAAATAACTGCTTCTAATTGTATGTGCAAAGGACATTTGTGCTCTTGAGAATGTAGAGGAAGCAGATATTTTGGCATGTTGTGTTACTGCACGTTCTTAAATTGGATTACTGAATACCCTATGTATAAGGCACCTATTATACAGCCTGGGCTTATTTTGCCTTTGTTCTGTGTTATTGCTCCGAGAAAAGTTATTGATGCTTTCTTACCTCTTCCCAACTTCAGGAGAAGCAGAAGGTAGACAGAAGTTAATGGTCATGTATAGAGCATGATGTTCTAAAGAAAATAAATAATCAGGAAAGAAGAAGCCCTCACAACTAGAGGGTAATTTCAATGGATGCTATCATAAACACCTGGAGGGGTGTGTGTGTGTCATGTATGTGTAACTTCTTGTGTGTTTTTTTCAAGTTTGGCGAATATGATAAAAGTCACTCAATGTATTCCATCCTTTTATCCTGCAAGACTGCGGAACAAGGTGTGATCTCTAGAGCTCTTGGGGCAAGAAGAATCTCTGTCTTCACTACATTTTATATCCCAAATAAAAAATAGTTCATTTAATACTAAATGGATAGCTATACAAAACTGAACCAAAGTGTCTGATATACACAGATGAACTTGTGCCTTCTATATGTAGAGAGAGAAACTATAGGCAGAGGGAGAGTAGATATCCATCATTGTCTTGGGTGTTTTAGTGAGGACTGGGTAGTTCCCATTGTCTGAAGCTGAGAAAAGCAGGTAGTTGAGTAAGAGGTGAAATATTTATTCCACTATTTACATATCAGAGTACGCGATCCAGGCTGACTAGTAAAAGTCACTACACTAGTCCAGGAGGATTCACACAGGCCTGAAGCCTGGGCCAGCTGAGGGCAGCTCCTGGAAAACAGACTTCGTTTCACACATGAATGTAGAGATGACTGAGGAATGTGCTAAGGTTGTTTTGCTCTTGAACCTGCGAGCAGGCAGGCATGCTGCCAGAGTCCCTGTGCAGTTGGGCAGAGTTCTCAGGAGGATATAAAATCTCTGAAAAGGTGAAACAGGGAGGGCTCCTAGCACCTGAAGTCTTCCTCACCCCACACAGGTGGTTTACTGAGGACCTGACTGCCCCTCTGGGATCTGAGGGTCTGCAAAGCAGCTCCTGCCTGGGAGCACGCTGCATTAATGCCTGCTCTACTTAATCTCTGCAAAGGCATCTTCATCTTGTATTATTAAAGAAATTGTATGTCTTTAGGATGCATCTGTTGGTGTCCTTCTGTCAATCGCAATACTCCTTATTGTGACAGTAATGTATTTATGACATGAGCTTTTAAGAACATATAAAGAACGTGATTTATTTATTAAGTAAGCTGAACAAATAGTCATTAATTTTTAAAAATGGTTTGTTTTCTAAGCCTAGTAATCAGCTGGCAAAATTCCTGTTTTTATGTGCACGAGCCAGTACAATTATATTTACAACTAGGATGTTATTCAAAATATTTAACAGCTAGTATGGCATGGACCCTACAGAACAGATGCCATCCATAAACAACTAGTACTGGTGGGTAGCATTCGGATACCAGTCCTATTTACAACTATCTGTGAACAGTAAGCACAAAAATAAAAAATAAAAATGTGAATTAATCAGTAACTGGTTATATAAATGCTTCTCTGGCAGGTTCTTAAACAGCCAAGAGACATTGCTAAAATAAATAATGACTGTACTAAATTACTTGTCTCTTCCCTCAGAATTTCCAATACAAATAGAATTGATGATAATATGTTGGCAGCGCCTGGGAGAAATACAGCAGTATTGATGCACTTAAAATTAGGAATTTGAATATTACTAAACTTATTTATCTGTATGTGTATTTATTTATATCTCACCTTCTTTTGTAAACTTCGGAGAGATGGTAAAATGATTAATAAGAACTTCACTGACTGCACTTAATAATTCTTGAAAACACTGAGTAAAACATGGCATAACTTGAGAAAAGTATATTTGTGTTATACTGAGAAATATGCTCTATTAAGTACTGCATTTATAAATGATATAATTTTATTATTGCTCATTTAAAACTAGTGCAAATGATGTTCAGCAAAGTTAGTAAAACATCTTTACAAATATTTTATAATTTTCTCCATCCAGTCATGTCATACCCCTTATTTTCATCTATATTATTTTGCTGTACATGTAGCAAATATCTAGCAAAATTTCGAGCCCCAAACCATTTTGAGTTAAATTTTTCAAAAAAAGTAAATAATATCATTGACCATGTTCTTACTTCCATTTGTGTTTTCCCCAAAGGTAAAAGTGAAATATTTCAGTTTGATCTCTGTATCTACATAATCCTTGACCTCTTTATTAATCACACAAACACTGTGCTAATTAAAATAACATATTTTATGTAGCATATTCTAACTAATTCCAGAATCACAGAATAGTAGCTTGCATCATAAGAGGAAGACATTTCATCAAACAACTGGGTAAGTCTTCATAGTTGGGCATTTTTACTGCACCTCTTTAGAAAATGCAACTATTGGTAAATTTTAAATCCCATGAGTCCTGTAGCAAATTATCTAAATTATTAAATCTCTGTCTTTCACTGATGTCTCAAATTTATCTTAATAAATTTGAGTTTATAATTACAGTTTATTTTTTATGTTGTTCTTCATGTCAATTTATACTATCTAATCTTTCTATTTCTACATTATTTTGCAATTTGTCACAGAACTGGTATTTTCATTACCTGTATATGAGTTTGTGGTCAAACTAAGTCATTAATATATGACGTATGGATCTTCTTAAAATATAGAAAAATGGTACAGATGAACCTATTTGCAGGGCAGGAATAGAGACATAGACGTAGAGAACGGACATGTGGACACAGGTGGGGAAGGAGAGGGTGGAACGAATTGGGAGATTAGGATTGACATAGATACACTACCATGCGTAAAATAGATAGCTAGTGGGAAGCTCAGCTCAGTGCTCTGTGACAACCTAGATGGGTGGGATAGGGGTTGGGGTGGGAGGGAGGTCCAAAAGGGAGCAGACATAGGTATACATATAGCTAATTCACTCCTTTGTATAGCAGAAACTAACATAACTTTGTAAAGTAATTATACTCCAAAAAAATATATATATATGTGGCTCTTCTTAATTAAAATAAATATTTTTGTAGGAAGTTACATAAGTTGTCTAACTCCTTGAACTTTAAGAGACATACAAAATACACACTATCACATTGAATAACTTTGGCATGACAACTGTTTGAATTTAACCTTTGGATTAAATGATCTATTCCCATTATAATCCATATGTATGGACATGTCAGCAAATGTTCATGATCAGAGAGATCATTATGTATGTCATATTCACATTACACATTCACCTTTCAAATAGGTCATGCAGAAAGAAGGAATAATAACATGAGTAAATAAAACCTATGTGAAATAATACAAAATATTCATCTTTGCCAATAGTTCCAATTTCTATCTTACCAAATCCTCTCCAAAATTGTTAGTAAGCAGCCAAATGGACAGACTCAAAGGTCATAGCCATGCTTTGCCCAAGCTCTAGAAGAAGTGCTAATGAGCACAAAATTAGCCAAAAGTTGGCAGCAGTTAGAAGGAAGAGAAGCAGGGGGCCTGTGGACGATTCACCAACTAATCAGCTTCTGAATAATTGGAATTAGGCCACCATCATTTTAAACTTAGTTATATTCCAGTATGTGATTCTCCCATGAACACCTTTGCTAAGCATTGCATAATATCTATTTCCAAACTTGCCATGCAAATATGTTCACACACTAAGCCTGAAAGATATTATAATGATTTAAACAAAAGCCAATAATGTAAAATTTAAAAGCACATTCCTATAGCATCTACTATGTGCCAGGACATATTAAAAGTTCTAAGGATACTGAGATGAGTAAGGTAAATTTTCTTATATTTCTGGCACTTATATTCTGGTGAAGACCTAAAATAAACATGTAACTAAGTGGTCCCTTGCAAATTATTCTACTGTTGAGCAACATAATTGAAAATGGTGGTTATGGAAGCCACACTGTGTTAGCTAAGAAGAAAATGGTGGATACATAAATACAAATGATGAGTATACACCCTTCATTCCACAAGCTCAGAGTTTAGAAGAATAGAAAGAGGTTTCTTATTCTAACCCTATATCCAGTGCAATGTTTTCTCTACAGTTCTTCCAGACAAGTTACCCTCTGATTGCAACTAGTTTTCCCCACTCTGATCCATCTTTACCTACTAAAGAAATCTTCCTGAAATGTCATTTAAATATATAATCGCCCTGCTCTGAAATCTATCACAAAAAGAATCACCTCTGGCTCATCAGGCAAGGCTTCTCCTGTGTCACAGTCATTGTCACCTTGGGCTCTGTTGTTGACCCCTTCCCTCTGTTTGTTTCAACCCATTTTTGGAAACTCAGCTTGAGTACTACCTCTGGCTTTTCCTAACATGGTGACACAGCAGAAGGAACATAAGCTCTGGAGTCAAATTCCCAAAAGCTAGTTAGCCTCTCTGATATTCACTTTCTCATCAATAAAATGGAGTGAAATAATTCCTACCTCACAGGGATACTCTGAAAAGAATACTGAGCTCACACGAATCTTTCTTTTCATTCCTTTTGCTTTACTGACCTAATGCTACTTTATTTTTGTTTTTTTCTAATAATATTGATGATAATTTTTAATTCTGGCACCCAAGCAACTTGCAAGTTCTGTGAGGACATGAGCCATATTTCTCACCCCTTTTGTGTTCCCTGATGCAGTTCTGGATACACTGTAAGTGCTCAAGGAGTACAGACTTGTAAACTGGTTAATCACATAGATGTCTGCAAATAAATTAAAAAAAGAAAAAACTGAAGAAAGAATTAATGTTTTGGATGTAGTACAAAACTGCTTCATCAGAAGTGCAACTGGCTAGACATGAAACCCAGCTATAACAAAACATTAGAAAATAAGAAATATAAAATAATTTAAATGAAATAGAATATTTTACCAGAGTTTAAAAAAAAAATACTGAACTCATAGATACAGAGAACAGATTGGCAGTTGTCAGGGTGAAGGGTTTGGGAGGTGGGCAAAATGGCTGAAGGTGAGCAAACGGTACAAACTTCCAGTTATAAGATACATAAATCCTGGAGACGTAATGTACAGTATGGTGACTATAGTTAACAATGCTGTATTGGATATTTGAAAGTTGTTAAGAGAGTAGATTTTTAAATTTCTCATTTCAAGGAAAAAATTGTAACTATGTATGGTGATGGATGTTGACTAATAGGTTTGATAAACATTAACTTACTAAACATTAGCTATTTTGACATGAAACTATACTAATCCAATATTAGAGTTTCACATTTAAACATGTATACAGAATACAGTTGCTTGAAAATAATATGGTCTTTCTACAAAGGGTGGTCATCATCTTTATAATCACAACTCAAAAACTATATATCAAGGCTGTCTGTTTAATGGCCAAGAGGCACATGAAAAGATGCTCAATATCACTAATTATAAGAGAAACGCAAATCAAAACTACAATGAGATATCACCTCATACCAGTCAGAATGGCCATCATCAAAAAATCTATAAGCAATAAATGCTGGAGAGGGTATGGAGAAAAGGGAACCCTCCTACACTGTTGGTGGGAATGTAAATTGTTATTACAGCCACTATGGAGAACAGTATGGTGGTTCCTTAAGAAACTAAAAATAGAGTTACCATATGATCCAGCAATCCCATGCCTGGGCATATATCAGGAGAAAAAACATGGTTTGAAAGGATACATGCACCCCAGTGTTCATTAGCAGCACTATTTATAATAGCCAAGACATGGAAGCAACCTAAATGTCCATCAACAGAGGAATGGATAATGAAGATGTGGTACCTATATACAATGGAATATTACTCTGCCATTGAAAAGAATGAAATAATGCCATTTGCAGCAACACGGATTGACTGAGAGATTATCATACTAAGTGAAGTAAGTCAGACAAAGACAAATATCATATGATATCGCTTATATGCTGAATCTAAAAAAATGATACAAATGAACTTATTTACAAAACAGAAACAGGGACTTCCCTGGCAGTCCAGTGGTTAAGACTCCATGCTTCCACTGCAAGGGATGCAGGTTCAATCCCTGGTCAGAGAACTAAGATCCCACATGCCGTGTGGCATGGCAAAAACAAAACAAAACAAAACAAACAAACAAACAAAAAACCACAGAAACAGACTCACAGACTTAGAGAACGAACTTATGGTTACCAGGGAGAAGGGTTGGGGGGAGGGATAGATTGGGAGTTTGGGATTGACATGTACATGCTGCTATATTTAAAATGGATAACCAACAAGGACACACTGTATAGCACAGGGAATGCTGCTCAATATTCTGTAATAACCTAAATGGGAAAAGAACTTGAAAAAGAATAGATTCATGCATAACTGAATCACTTTGCTGTACACCTGAAACTAACACAACAATATTAATTAACTATGTTCTAATATAAAATTAAAAAAATTTTAAATGCTGTCTGTTTACATATTTAGAGAAAAACTAAACAAAGAGGAAAAGTGAATTTTTTTAAATGTCGAATTTTCTAGTTTCTAAAAGGTAGAGAATATGTTTCATGTTAAATAAAATCTAAAAACATCCATCTTCCTAATGGAAAGTCAGTTGTGAGATGAGCCGGTGTGTCATTCTGCTGGGATGATCCAAATATGTTTTCCATTTCATATTTAGTAACTAAACACAAAACACTGTCTGAAGATGTTTTGGGATATTTTATTCCAACAGTGTTTCAGAGAAGCCTGTGGATGAATTTAAAAGGCGTGATCAGGGATTCCGGCACAGCATCAAAGACTAGTTTATGTAATGAGGAGATCAGTTTTGTCTCTAGCTCAAATTAGATATTACTTGACAAATATTAGACAAAATTCTACCTCATTATGCTTGAATCCTGTATACCAAAGAAGAATACACTCAATATATTCAAATTCATGAGAAATGTCCTACTTTCAATGACTTCCTTATCTAAGCTCTCATAACATTTCCCACCAAACTCTTAAGGCCCTCATGATCGTTTGTTTAAAATACTTATTTATAGACAATTCAATATAGCATGGATGTTAGCAGTTTCTGGCTTGCAAATAATAGGACACGAGTTCAACTTGTGACTTTCCACTTGTCAATTACATGTCTTTGAGGAAGTTACTTAACATCTTTAAACCTTATTTTTATCATTTATAAAATGAAGTTAATAATAGCATCTTACTAAGCTGTTGGAAGAATAAAATACTCAATATGTATTTTTAACTGTTAAAATTAACTGCTTCCTTGTCCCAAAGCTGCAAACCTTAAGGATATGAATAGAGTTGATTTTTATATCAGCCCCAGTACCTGGCAGATTGCATGATGTATAATATAGATTTAATTAGTATTTGTTGAATAAATGCAAATAAAATTTGGACTTGAATGCAAAATATCAATATTAAGATATACCCATACACTTGCAGGGTTCCAGTCAAAAAAAAAAAAACTTTCAGGATGCCATATTATCCTAAGTACTTGTTCAGGATGGAGAGAGAGAAAGAATTAATGAGTTAAGGGGTTCTTACTATAACTTTACTTTGGACTTTTGGACATGATTGTACCAAATTTGAAATCTACTCATAGAAATTTCAAGTGTACCTACATAGATGTGTAAAAACTCTCATATGTTATTCTGATGAAACAAATCATTAAATTTATTGGCTTCAGAATTCATTCAGGATGAAGAAAACAAAATGATTTTTAAACCATATGAGAATGAAGGACAGAAGTATAGGCAGCAAACAAAACTATCTATCTCAATTATTTAGATCATAAAAAATTCTCACATGGATGAGTTATTGAGTTCTCAAGCTTTACTTGAGAAAAGACATATAATGTGAAGATTACAATTTTAATTATTTCCTACACTAAAAGAGTAGAAATCATTTAACACATCATGTTCAAATACCTTGCCATTTACTCATTCAACAGAGATTTTTCTGTTTAGGCATTTTTGTAGACCCACCCAGTCTGTACAGTAGGCACTAGCCACATACGTCTATTTAAATTTAAGTTTACATTAAATAAAATTAAATACAATTTAAAATTTCTTAGTCACACAAGCCACATTTCAATTGCCTATTGGCTACCATATTGCACAGTGCAGAAAACATTTCTAGCACTGCAGAATGTTCTATAGCATAAACACTCTTCTAGACAGTCGGGGGACACAAAAAGATGTGACACCAGGTCCTTGTAGCCAAAGAACTGAAGACAGGAGGAGATGAGACATGAGCAAAAATCACTTTAACACAAAACAGTTTTAATTTTACAAAACCAAGTGCCCTAGGAATACCGAGAATGGGGTGAGTTTAATTTTGAAGACTGAGAAAGAGTACATTTGTGTCAGTTGCAGCAGTTTAAATTTCCCATTTTAAATTAAAAATAAAATCCTTAGAGCCGTGATTCTACAAAAGTGAAGGTTTGTAATGTTGTTTGACTAAATGTCTTCTTACTTCATAAATGCGCTTATGGTTTTACTAGAAGCATTTAAGGTGAATTTATTTTCAGCTTAAGTTGATATTTGATGGTTTCTAAATAACTTATGTGTTGAATACTCAGGAAATAATGTCCTTCTAAGTTATTTCAAACTCAAAATTGCTTTGTTGATATTTAACCTGGCTCAAGTTAAAAAACAATGAGTATAATTTGTTAAACGCCAACTCGTTAGGATCAGAGCTATGAATTTAGCTTACAAAATTCTTTCCTGAGATAAAGTATTTATATTAAAAGTTACAAAACACATTTTTTGTTCGGTCTGACTAGCCATCTCTTCATATTGTTTTCTTTCCTTATCTTTCTTAGAACATAAACACAGGTAATATAAGGCTAAGAGTTTAAAATGACTGAGAAGCTCTTAACTTGCCTAATTTACTCAGTAGCATTACTGACAAGCTCTCATTTACTATGATGGCAAGGGCCTCCTCAGGTGTCCCAGGGAGGTGTAATAACTTACCAACACAAGGTGGTGCTCTGTTCTTATGAAACAGCCTGCCTTTGATTTGGTTCTAGGAAGTAGAGGTCAAACAACTTTATTGACCAGTTTTTTGGAAGGTTTTAAAAACAGCTGTTGTATAATTCTTACATGAAAACCACATTGTAGCCATTTAAAAATCATTCCTAGAGAGCTATCCTAATCATAATTCCAACCACTCTGGGAGGATCCAATTTGTCTCATTGTAGTCAACAGTACTCATTTTGATGACTGTAGGCATTGGATCTCTCTGATTGTTTCTTTTCATTTTCTCTGTTTGTGATTCTTTTTGATCAGATAGTTCTTCTGCTTCTCTTTGGGTTGTCTCAAGCCTATTGTTTCTGTGAATTGATAAGACATTTTTCCAGATGAAGTCTTCCAGGTTGGCCTCCAAATGGTAAGGATGACTTATTTTATTCTGCTTCTTACATAAGTATGAATATACGAAAGTGCCATATGATTATATACTTAAATATTTACCCAATGACAAATCTCCACCTCTACCTTCCTCTGAGGGAAACCCTGACAGCATACTTTGAAAATGTGATTTATTCAGAATTAACCACATTCAAAAATAATCCTCCTTGTTTCTGGAGAGGGAGCGGGCAAATGCCATATTCCATTTAGCAATTTTTTTCTACTGAAGAATAATTAGATATAGCTTCAAATCCCAGCATTTTCCTTTTTTCCTTTTCCTGCTTTCATAGTCATTAGACAATTATATAAGTTTAGAATATAGATATATTTCCCCAGAAAGAGCTAAAGAAATGATTATAACATTACATAATTTCACATACGCCAAACCAGCTACTGAAATGGAATCTGCAACCCTAGCCCACCAGGTAGGCATCTATTTATTTTTACTATTTCTCAAGGAAATTTTCCATAACTGCTTTACATTTCTGGGATTTGATCTCAAAATAATTTCAATCCATATTCCTCCATTCTGAGTCTTATGAAAATATTTATCCTGTTTACAAATGGTTAAAATTTTTCTCAAGAAATCAGATCAGGAGAAGTTGCTTACTTCTCAAACGTTTTAAATTGCAAAATAAATACATTCAAGAAAAAAGATGAGAAAAAGTTCTACCTGTTCGGAATTCTGTTCTATAATCACATCTTTAATGAAAGTTTGCTGACGCCATGACAATGTCATAAGATCAGCTCTTCAAAGAACATACTGTCTGGTTACTATAGCATTTCTATACTTGGATTAATTGGAAACGGAAATGTGGATAGCATTAGCTTTGAAATTAAATGAGCCCCCTAACGGGAAAGCTAATTACTGAATTCATTTTGACATTCTGTTTTACCACTAAAAATTTAGGTTTTTGAATTGAACAATGTGTACTCAGGACTAGAAATGGAAATCAGGGCATCCATGGACAGAGCAGAGTGGAATGGAACCAGTAGCTCTTACCAAGTCAGACCTGATATTAGTTTGCTGTTAGAGAGGATTATTATTGTTAATATTGACACCTTTATGACAAAGATTCTAATATGAAGAGTACTTGGAATTCTTAAAAAGCTTCCATTAGTCTATTCAATACCCTACTTCTGACTTCCATTAATGTATGTTTCCCACTGTGTGATTAGGCGGCTCCACCGGAAGCCATAATCTGGATGTGTTGGGGAAGAATTAGGGAGGAAGCCCATGAGCTTGAAAGATAAAATAGTAATTTATCTGGCTTTCAGTATAAAAATGTTTCCTCTCCTTCGGGTTTCATTTTCTGAACAGAAATTTGTAGTGAGCAAAGACTACATTCAGAGTATTGTACTTTTTCAAGCAACACACACACACACACCCACCCCCAACATATACAACCACAATAAAGATAGCAGGTGATGGTTTGGGAAAATTCAGCTGCCTTTGTGATGTTATTTAAATAATGGAACATATAGCACTAATACCCATGACCCTTTAAAAATCAAGTAGTAGTAGCTGTTATTTTACTAAAGCACTCAGGTTCTTAGGAAGCAGAGAGAAGTTTTTTAGCATCACATCAGATAAGCAATCTTCTTAAAGAAGATTGATCTGATTATACAACTCTTTAGATTACTTTTGGTATGAAGGTCCAAGTCATGTCCCTAAATCCTGACTCAATAAAGCAGTGTGTGGAAAATGCTAGCCCAGAAGGGTCTTTATGATAGAAAACCAATATCTGATGTTCCTGACAGAGTTTTGTGCTAAAGACATGGAATTTTGCACCTACTCCAGAATTCATCCCAATACTTCCTTTCCCTTTCCCTCCAATGGCCTAAATTGGGATAATCTCTAGATTTCTTCCCAAAAGGAGGAAATAAAGCATCTGCTTAGTGTATTTTCTATCAATCTTTATTCTATGCTTCTCTTTCTGTGTTCCCCAGTATTCAGAGGGCTTCCAGTCATATATTTGCTGTGAGGGCCCAAGGACATCATGCATTCCTTCTAAGATCCTGAGTCATAATGAACTAATAAGGCTTTCAATATAGCACGTGTCTTCCACTGTTTAGATGAGTTAAATTTCTGTAAATTATGTGTCAAACACACTAGTAGAAACTATAAATTTTTCTGCTGTACTCTAAGCATCTTATATTGACATTCCATAACTGGAAAATTACCATATTAATATATAACAATTTAAAAATATAACTCCTTTATTTTACCAATAAGAACTAGGTCTAGAGGAGTGGAGTTATTTTTTTTAAGATCCCATAGCTGAGAACTCCAGAGGTTTCAGACTCAGGAAACAGGAAATTTATCAAGATATAGAATCTGGCATGGGGTAGGTTTGAAAAAAAAAAAGAAATAAAAGGCATCCAAATTGGAAGGAAAGAAGTAAAACTGTCACGGTTTGCAGATGACATGATACTATTTATAGAAAACCCTAAAGTCTCCACCAAAAACTATTAGCACTAATACATGAATTCAGTAAAGTTGCAGGATACAAGATTAATAAATAGAAATCTGTTGCATTTCTATATACTGACAATGAACTAACATAAGGAGAAATCAAAACAACAATCCCATTTACAGTTGAATCAAAAAAAATAAAATACTTAAGAATAAATTTAACAAAGGTGGTGAAAGACCTATACTCTGAAAGCTGTAAGACATCAGTGTAGGAAATTGAAGACTATACAAATAAATGGAAAGATATCCTGTATTGATGGATTTAAAGAATTAATATTGTTAAAATGTTCATACTACCTTTGCAATCTGCAGATGTAACGCAATCCCTATCAAAATACCCATGACATTTTTCACAGAACTAGAACAAATAATCCAAAAATTTGTATGAAACCACAAAAGACCCCAAATAGCCACAGCAATCTTGAGAAAAAAGAACAAAGTCAAAGGTATCATGTGCCATGACTTCAGACTGTACTATAAAGATACAGCAATTAAAAGAGTATGGTACTGGCACAAAAATAGACACATAGGTCCCTGGAATAGAATAGAGAGCCCAGAAATAAGCCCACACACATATGGCCAATTAATCTATGACAAAGGAAGCAAGAATATACAATGGGGACAAGACAGCCTCTTCAATGAGTGGCACTGGGAAAACTGAACTGCTAATACATGTAAAAGAATGAAACTAGAACATTTTCCCACACCATATACAAAAATAAGATCAAAAAATATAAAGTCCTAAATGTAAGACCTGAAACCATAAAACTGCTAGAAGAAAACTTAGGCAGTGCACTCTTTGACATCAGTCTTAGCAATATTTTTTTGGGGTGGGGGGGGAATCTGTCTCCTCAGGCAAGGCAAACAAAAGCAAAAATAAACAAATGAGACCTCATCACTAAAAATCTTTTGCACATATAAGAAACCATCAATAAAACAAAAAGACAATCTACTAAATGGGAGAAGATATTTGCAAATTATATTTTCAATAAGCGGTTAATATTTAAAATACGTAAAGAACACAGACAACTCAATATCAAAAAAAACAAACAACCCAATTTAAAAATGGGCAGAGGACCTGAATAGGCATTTCCAAAGAAGACATACAGATAGCTAACAGGCACATGAAAAGATGCTCAACATCAGTAATTATCAAGAAAATGCAAATCAAAACCACAATGAGATATCACCTCATATCTGTCAGAATGGCTATCATCAAAAAGATAGGAAATTTTAAATGTTGGCAAGGATGTGGAGAAAAGGGAACCCTCATGCACTGCTGGTAGGAGTGTAAATTGGTGTAGCCACTATGGAAAACAGTATGGAGGTTCCTCAAAAAGTTAAAAGTAGAGCCACCATACAATCCAGCAATTCCATTCCTGGTTATTTATCCAATGAAAATGAAACAAGAATTCAAAAAGAGACGTGCATCCCAATGTTCATAGCAGCATTATTTATAATTGCAAAAATATGGAAACAACTGTCCATCAACAGATGAATGGATAAAGAATATTACTCAGCCATAAAAAAAGAATGAAATTGTGTGATTTATGACAACATGTATGGACCTGGAGGGTATTATGTTTAGTGAAATAAGTCAGACAGAGGAAGACAAATATTGTATGTTTTCACTTATATGTGGAATCTAAAATATGAAACAAATGATTGAATAAAACAAAACAGAAACAGACTCACAGATAAAGAGAACAAACTAGTGGTTTCCAGAGGGGAGAGTGTGTGGGGGGGTGTGTGTGTGGCAAAATGGGTGAAGAGAATTAAGAGGTACAAACTGCTAGCTATAAAATAAATGTTATAATGGTGTAACGTACAGCACAACGCAAGGAACATAGTCAATATTTTATAGTAACTTTATATGGTGTATGTTCTATAAAAATATTGCATTACTATGTTGTAGACTTGAAACTAATATAACATTAGTTATATAATATTATAACTAATATAATATTGTTGTAGACTTGAAACTAATATCAACTATAGTCATTAAAAAAAAGGAAAGTTACATCAATTTATTTTCCCACTAACACTGTATCAAAGTGTCCATTACCTTACATCCTCACCAGCACTAGATATTTCTAAACTTTTCTAATTTTGGCTGGTCAGGTTTTTTTTGCATAGTTTGTTTCAATAATTTTCAGTTTTTGATTACTGAGAAGTAGACGTTGGGTATTCTATTTCTACCTCAACATTGCACTTTCTTGTCATTTGCTCATTTTATTTTCTGTGGGAGTATCTGTCCTTTCCTTATTTGATTTTTTAAATGTTGTTAAATGTAAAGGATTTAACATTTTACCTTTAATTTAAAATAATTGGGCTGTCCAGCAAACAACTTCCATTTTTAATTTGGGAGGAAGCCAAATGGAAATAACATTTTCTCTCTCCATCCTCTGGCAAGCAGATCTGAGTCACATGATCTAAGGATGGCCAATCAGATGCTTTTGCAGGGGATGTTGCATCTAGAGGATGTGATGTCAGAGAGAGAGTTGGTAAGAGATAGTTTGAGCTGTGGTAGACTAAAAGGTCTAGAAGCTTCACAATGACCACCTGGTAAGAAGATGCAGGACGTTGGCTGTACCTGTTCTTCCTTGCTTCTGATTCAAACCTGCTTCTCCATCCCTCCTGTTGGTTTTATGAACAACTCCCAAAATTACTTTTCTGCTTATGTTAACCAGTCTTTTTCTCAGAATATTGCTAATATAGATATTTTACAAATACATATCTCTAACAATGTTATTATAATTTTTCATAATGTATTTCTCATATACTATGTTTTAAATTTTTAAAATCAAAATATCAATATTTACTAAGCTATTATTGATGCATGTTTATAGGGCTTTTTAATACCAAAATTATTAAAATATTGATCTATTATTTCTTCTAGTACCAGTATTACTTTTTTTTTAACATCTTTATTGGAGTATAATTGTTTTACAATGGTGTGTTAGTTTCTGCTTTATAACAAAGTGAATCAGCTCTACATATACATATATCCCCATATCTCCTCCCTCTTGCGTCTCCCTCCCACCCTCCCTATCCCACCCTTCTAGGTGGTCACAAAGCACCGAGCTGATCTGCCTGTGCTATGCGGCTGCTTCCCACTAGCTATCGGTTTTACATTTGGTAGCATATATACATCCATGCCACTCTCTCACTTCGTCCCAGGTTACCCTTCCCCCTCCCTGTGTCCTTCATGATATGAGGTATGACTTAGAGTTCTATTTGTTTTATTTCGGTTCTCAAATATCCAACTGCCTCTCACTTTTTTTTTAATAACCAAAACTTTGTTCAATGAATCAAAAAGTTACTTTTGTCAGATATTAATTCTGTTGATTTATGGAGACCATTCTATTTCATAGATTAGTCTATTCTTGGAGTCTCACTACACTTTTAATTAATGTAGCTTAAATTACAGTTTTATATTTGATAAGGTTAGTGCCTTCATTGCATGTTTTTTTTCCAGAATTTTACTGGATATTTTTATCTACTCATTTTTCTAGATATATCTTACAAATTTTTCAAATTAAAAAAATCTTCGTAGTTTTGATTGCTATTGCATAAAATACACAGCTTAATTGAAGAAAATTCACAAATATTCCAAGACCAAATAATATTTTTATATTTACTCATCTTTTTATATTCCTCAGTAGAATTTTCTTTGCATGTGTGTTCTATACATGTCTTGGTAAGTATATGTGTTTTGAATTCGACCTTTAATTTTAAAAGTGATTTTTGTTAGCTTTCAAGGGAGTTATCAGAGGCATTTAGTATATTTATTTTGTATCAGTTTATTTACTGAACTCACATTTTAATTCTAGTAGTTTGGTTTTCTTGGCATATAATCATGTCATATATAAATAATCATAATTTAATATTCTTTCATTTCATATCTTGTTTCTTTGACTGGATAGCTCTTTATCATTTAAAGATTATAATAGTGAGAAAAAGATATCTCATATCTTGTTCTACATAACCTAATAGGTCATGTCCAAGATTTGTTTGTTTGTTTGCTTGCTTATTTTTCTTTTGTTTTGTTTAGCATTAAATTTGCTGCTTTTTTGGGGTGGGGGAGACTACTAATTTTAAGCATGATGTAGATTCATATTATGAATAACATTAATTAAGGAATTTGTAGGAGGTCATTTGTGGTTATGGGAATTGAGGAATTTTTGTCTGTTTGTCTTTTCTCTGTATTTGTTGAAACTTTTACATTAGGCATCCACCCAGGCTAAATGGAGAGAAAGGAGGATTTCGTGACCATTGGAAAGTACACTCCAGTTTTAGATCGCTCTCCTGTATTGCCATTTTGGGCAGTACTTTTTTTTTTTTATTATAAACTTATTTATTTATTTATTTTTTGGCTGTGTTGGGTCTTCGTTTCTATGTGAGGGCTTTCTCTAGTTGTGGCAAGCGGGGGCCACTCTTCATCGCGGTGCGTGGGCCTCTCACTATCGCGGCCTCTCTTGTTGCGGAGCACAGGCTCCAGGTGGGCAGGCTCAGTAGTTGTGGCGTACAGGCCTAGTTGCTCCGCGGCATGTGGGATCTTCCCAGACCAGGGCTCGAACCCGTGTCCCCTGCGTTGGCAGGCAGATTCTTAACGACTGAGCCACCAGGGAAGCCCTGGGCAGTACTTTTGACAAAATACAAGGTTTGCAGTCTACGGCTTTTTGTTGATGATCCCCATTTTCTGTTACTGGTTCACTGTTGTAAAAAGTGGCTTCAAAATGATTGTTTTTATCTCTTCTACATTCTTCCCTGGTCAAAGCAAATTTGGCAGGATCTTGGAAAATCTCCTTTCTGAAAAACTACACCCAACATGCACATAGTACACGTAGCAAATGACCATTCTCTTTCACAAGGTTTGCACAAGACAGACAAAATACAGAATTTTTACCCAAACCGTGTCTTGAAAAACTGAGTTAGAGTATAAATAATTTTAATAAAAGTGGTGCAGCAAGACTAATAACTGCTGATTTCCGAAGAATATCTTGCTGAAGATGTATCTTACAATGTACATATATAAAGTCCTCAAACTATTCATTGGAATATGTAGATTGCTAGAAGACTCTCCAAAAGAGCTTTAGTTTGCCCCTCACTTTTGGGGGTAGGAGGAGGTATATGATTTATGGAAACACACACACACACACACACACACACACACACATATGGGAAAACACATGTGTGTGTGTGTGTGTGTGTGTATGGAAAGTGGGCACAGACGTTTCCTCTAATAAGTAAAATTTGTTTAGACACTTGATCCCACTATAAAGAATTAGCCAAACTCAATCTTTTCTCTCTTCTGCTGTATAAAATATAACTGAATACAAGAACAAAAGACAACTATCTGGGGATTATAGTTAGAAGCCTAACAGGCAGTAGGGTGGTCCAATTCCCCATCTCTGTTCACTCTCTGCACTCTTCTAAAGTGGCTCAGCCACTCCAGTAGCAGCTCTGAAAACAGTGACCCAAATGGCCTATGATTGTTCTGCACCATTTTCTATTTCTATGAACATCTTATGGGAAAACCCAAACGAAATTTTTGGCCAACCCAATACAAAGGTAGTTAACTTTGAGGGCTCTGGAGATAGTGTAGAAGGTACAGATACACATCTGACTTTAGTTTGCCTGTTTTTGTTGTTGCTGTCTTGTTTTGTTTTGTTTGTCTCTGTGTTTAAGACCCACAATAAATTTAAGGAACTTGATATATAGCAATCTACACTAAGTCAGTGGCTGGCAAAAAGTGTTACTTAGTTGTTTGCTTCCACCAGGGACAGTGGATCAAAGAAATAATAACTTCCAAGAAACAATGAGACATGGTCAGATCTTCTCTCTTCCAGTCCTGTCACCAGATATGGAATACTACTGATCTGCAGCAGAAGAAGCTTCCATCCTTCCTATGAGGTCCCCTAAACAGGGCATTTATTGGGACTGGATGGAATTTTCTCCACTTATTTCTCACAACAATGCACTGATATCTTGAGAAACGAAGTTAAGTATCAGTTCCCAAAGTCATCTTTGAATTTGTCATGAATATCTGGAAAAAAATGCTTTAAGGTTTAATAGAAACAGTTGCCAATTTCCCTATTTCATTGTTGATGATATTTTATTCCCCCAATTTTTCTTTTTTCATTTGGAAAATTCTAGAGGTGAGGAAAGGGAGTTCTAAGGCAATTCCTTTGGCTCCATCTTTTTGAAAAGTTTAATTTAGTTTTTCATTTCTGTTTTGTTCACCATTTTGGTTCTCTAACACAGTCGGTTTCTAAGAACTAAACTGTGGTCAGGAAAGCAAATATCAGATGAGCTCTCTCTTCTCTTGAAAAAGAAGAAAAATATCTAGGTATTTCATGGTAAATTATTGCAACTAAGAGTAATGAGGTAATTGGAAGCCATATTATCATAAGCTAAAGATTTTTTAGAGATAATGGATATTGTACAAGGATGCAATCTACCTCTTTTACTGAAAATCAGTTCTGCCTCTCTACTTCCAAAGATCACGTGGTAGGAGCCCTGGCAAATTAAGGATTGTTTTCAGTGAGGAAACCTGGTGAGGAAATTGTTCTGCTGTGAATGGCAACAAATTAAAACTACAGATTAACATGAATCCACAAGAAATACTGAATATGACTTTAACTTCGTCATTTAGCTAGAGGTACTCCAAATTACTCTGGATTTACAACAGTAGAAATAGGACTGTAATCACTGCCACACTTCTTGTTGTCTTTACTACTAGAAATAAAAAATGGAGAATTTGGCTTTTGTAATGTTTCCACATAAGATGAGCTTCCTCATAAGTTCATTTGTAAAGGAATTTTCATCTATTTAAACAAAACCTCATCTTTCAAAGAAATGGTTTTTCAAGGAATATCAAACTTACGAGAACATTACACAGCATTGTTTTGAATATTAGCATTTTACTTTTCTTACCTTCCACATTCCATTCATCACACACACGCATACACACACACACACATGCTATTATTTCACTACATGAATGGTTGTCTATTTTTGCAATGATAGATATTAAAGTCTGTAAGACACACCTTGCATTTTTCCTAATATAGTTACAATTATGAACAAAAAATATTTTGGCACAAAATTTCCATGGGTTTAATAGCCATACATGCTATATTATAACATAAGTTTTCTATTAAACTAAGGCTTTTTGCTTTGTGTTCCAACCTAAAAGCAAATGAGCACCAACATATTTAATAGAAATGCTTCATTCATAGCCACATATCTTATATAATAGCAAGACTCAAATATAATTTGAATAATTTATTTCTCCAATGTAATTTATTTCTCCAATCAATCAAAATTGTACTTGCTATGCTTTCATACCTCTAAGTATATGTGTGTGAATGTGTGTGTGTGTGTGTGTGTATCTCTCTCTCTCTCTCTCTCTGTCTATATATTGCTCTAATACTCGGTAAACACTCTTTTCTTAATTAATGTCTTCTGACCATTCTATTAGTTAGTTAAAGTCATATCAGTCTAGAATTCTTTAACTTTAGTCACTAACTGTTCTACTTATCCTGTGTACTCAGCCATTACTCTGCCTGTCTGCCATTGTACTTAATATATATATATATATATATATATATATATATGTATAAATAAATAAATATGTATGTGTATCTCTGTATAATTATAGCTAATGATTTAACTTTTATTTGGTTTGACTATGCATGTAACTAAAGATTGTATCATTACTCATGTCCACAGCATTTCTTTTTACATGTCCATTATCAAAGTTAATTATTTATTTAAGAAAGAAGTCCTTTTCTATGTACAAGACTTGGATAAAGGCAAGTAGTTAGTATTTCACAAGTCTTACATTTCACACCAGGAAGCCATGTTAACACCTTTGATCTAGGTAGAAGACCTTAATTAAAATAAATGTATTACAATAGAAGTGCTCACAAAGCACAATTAATGAATCTGTTAACTGGTTTTCACTTTGTTGTGGACACAGCAGCATTAGTTCTGTATTTGTAAAACAGAGTTCTTAAGGTCAGGAACCCTATCTTACTCTTTAAAAATCTTCCTCTTTAAAAATTTCTAGCACAGTGTCTGACATATAAGAGACACTCCTCAGGAGTGATGAAATGAAATTTTAATGAATCTATAATATAAATACAAAGATCTGTTTTCTTTCTTAGAATATGAGCTTCTTAAGAATAATGATCATGCTTCCTACTTCTTGTTGCCTCTACTACAGTGCTCATTTCCAAAAAGTAACTGAGTATTTTCAAATAAAATAAAATAAATTCTAATTATATTTAGGTACATTTTAAATTATGATCTTTAAAAGAAAAAAGTCAAATAGAAAAAAACAAAGGTATAAATCATCAAAAACTAAAATCTTGATATAATACAATTTAAGCAGCTCAGTTTGAGGAATAATATAAAACTGTACCTCATACTCTAAAGCTCTCACATAGTATATTATTTCGAGTTCATTTCATGTCTCAGAGTGAAGGAGTTAAAAACCAACCACCATTACTATTAAGGCAAAATAAAAATAAAGTTATAACATATAATCAGAGCATTTAGGAAAAGTTCAAACAAGTAATTTTGAGAATTCAAGACAAACCTGGACTTTTCCTTTTTTTAACTTAAGATTTCCAAACAGATCACTGAGGTTGCTCCATGTTTAGGATTTTTACAGAGAGGTTAATGTTATGCAATTAAAACTAGATATTTAAATTATTTACTAACATATCACTTATTTTGGATGTCGATGGGAAAAGGGAATTCTATTTACAAAAAAGCAATCCTTAAATTTGTTAAACTGCATCTGGAAAATGTGATTTTACCAAGATTAGAACCCATCTGACCTTTCGGAACTGGCTTTAAATCTTTGGAGAATTGCATTTGTTTATCCTTAGAAAAATGACTTCCTGTTTAAGAAGAAAGCTTCTAAAAAGCCAAGAGGTTTCTTGGAGATCAGGTAGTTAGTACTATAAGTAACTTTTTCAAGAGCTGTGCATGAATTAATTATAAACATGTGGATTTTATTTCCTCTAACAAGACAAATTGTTTTCTGATTTTTTAATAAGCGAAAATATTGGCAAAATGCCTTTCAAGTTTGCTACACATAACACTCTGAAAAAAACAGTTTTAGAAATAGAACACATATGTCGACTACACTTGAAAATAGAACATAATTTACCTTCAGTAACTGTGGTGTGCTAAAACTACAATCATATACTAGGATTACCCAGTATTCTTATAGCACTACATTTATAGTGAATGCTCTAGGCTTGTGGCATTTGAAAGTTTAAAACTCTGAGTTTCTACTTTTTTCCACTAATATGAAAGATCAGTGTCATGCTGTAATTATTAGTTTTGCTACGGCACAAATATAAGTCAGGAAACAAATCCCTGGTATCCACATCTCAATGAAATTCTGTGGTCTTTCTGTTCCTCTTGTGACAGTAGCACTCATTTACTCATGGAGTAAAATATTTTGTCCTTTAAGAAAAGTGTCCATGAAGAAAAACAGAAGTGTCAGGAAAAAATAATAATAATGAAAAAGTAGTTAAATTGTTATAGGAGAAAATGCACAGGCAACACATGACTCTTGACAAAAGGGGTTGAAAAATCTGGGAACCTCTACAGATATTCCCACTTTTGCAAATTTGAAAACAGCTGTTCTTAGGAAGAACTGCTCTTGAAAGCCCATGGACTTCTTCCACTCAAAACCTCCACTGCAAACAATTAAATGACATTGAAATTTCAAAATAGAAGAGATGAATTTAAAATACTGACATTTAAAATGGATCCATTTACCATGAGCTAAAAATTAACAGTAATTTTTGGTTGTTACTAAAAATAACACCTATTTACTATATACTGTGTGCCCACTGTGTTAGAACTTCATGTAACCCACACAATAACCTGTAATGTCTCTCATTATACACCTGGAATAAGGAGGTTCAAAAAGTTTACAGAGTCTCCTCAGAAAGGTTAAGATCATCCTAGCTCATCAGCCAAGTCTGTTGAACTTTAGTGTTCATGAGTTTTAGTATAAAAAATATATTTCAGCTATGAGATACGTTGATTGTGTCTCACTGAGCTCATCTACTAGGCTCTATGTAAAATATAAGAGGGATGGAAGGCTTAATAATGTTACTGAGTAGATGGTAGGTTAAGTGAGTGGTCTTTGGAAACTTGGGTGTCTGAGCTCAAACCCTGGGTTGGCCTCATACTGACTGGGTCATTTTGGACATGTTCCTTATAATCTATAGCCTCAGTTTTCTCACTTGTGAGATGTGGATAATGATGGTACATGCCCAGAGTATACGCACATGTAAAGCGCTTAAAATAGTGCATGCCAGATAGGGTTCCATTCTGTTAACTATTATTACATACAACATATTCCATGGCCATAGTAACTTTCTGATATCGAATTCTTTGTTATTGTTTTCCTCACTCTCCCTAGAATTTAGTTAACATGGTTAGACATAATAACCAATTAATTAATAACTATCCTGTTGGGTTAAGGACTTTAATGGAGAAAGATGTATCTTTAAAAGTTTTAGATGTAATTCTGACTACCTCTTTGCTGCAGATGTTTTTCACTGTTTATGGTAATATTTATTTTTCAAATTTGTCATGGGATTATATATGAAAATAAGCTTTAAATAAACATCATTAATGTTTGTGTGAATATAACATAATATAATATAATATAATATAATATAACATAATATAATATTTCAGTCTGACAAGAACTGGAAATAAATCTTCAAGTTCCACAAAGGAAGAATCACTCCATTTGATACAATCTGAATTAAGCAATTTGAATTCTTTGTAAAATGGCATTTAACTAGCAGACAGAAAGACAAGGAAGCTGAGTCAACTTCGAAACTTCCTGTATTTTGCAGCAATGGTGTTGTGAGCCTTCAAGTAAAGGGAGATCAGTTTGATGCCATTTTGAGCTCATTGTGCATTGGAGCATAAAAGGAAGAGGTGGGTGGCAGCAAAGCTGAGCTAGGAGCCTTCTGGAATGAGACACGGCAGGAGGCGAATGGAGCAGTTAGACAGATGGGTGGATGAAAAGACCAGGGCACAGAGAAAGATGTTCAATGATGATGCAGATAAGAAGGGGGGAAAGGTTACGATATGACCCAATTACCACAAATAACCAAAGAAATAATAACTTGTGAGAATAGAATGCAAAAGGAAAGATGAGAGGCTCATTGGGATCTTTTCTGGAATTCCTTTTGCAGCCCTCCTCAGACTAAGTCACCCAACTATAATTATCTCAACTGATCTGACAATTCTTCACTTGTGTTCGTGTATCTCAGTACAGATAAATAAAGCTAAATAGGAATATGATTTTTGTTTCTTTTTCATTGGATTACAAGTTTATAAAGGGCTAAAACTGTATCTTCTACTTCAGTATTTCTCCACACTGACATGAGTTTTAAAATGCTATTACTTGTCAGTAAGAGAGAATACTTCAAATATTGATCAGAATTTTTTCATCATCGTGGGTTATTTAAGTTGGCTTCAAAGATAAGGAGAAATTATTTGAAATTCAGATATTAATAAAAGTATCTGCATATTTTAGAGACTGCCTTTCATTGCTCATAATGGATAGTCATATTTTAATAACAATAATACTAATGATTATTATTATATATAGAATACCAACTTGGTGTTAAAACTTCAGTCATGTTATAAAATTATTATTTGACTCGGAATCAAATATCTCTCACCTAAATATTTAAAAATGTATATATTTGCAAATTACCTAGGTGACATATAATTCTTAAACACTCTGCATATATGATAAATGCTCTGCCAAGGTACTTATGACTCCATGTTTAAGATTCAGCTTTTGTTTGAAAATTTTGTAATACAAAGAAAATACAAATAGATGAAGACACATTCCCAAAGACCCAGTACAATAACTGCATAACTAAACCTCCCTATCTAGTTCATATATTTATTTTTGCACTTATCATGCCATATAATTTATTACTTTTTTGTGTGTTTGTTTCCTACAGTAGACAATGAGATCCCTTAAGGGAAAAGTTGGTTTTCTTATTATACAATATACAGTACAGGGCCTGGCACACAATAGCATTCAAAAATAATTGGTGAAGAAAAGAAAGAAGGAAGGAGGGGAGGGGAGGGGGGAAGGGAAGGGAAGGAGGAAGAAAAAAGAGGGAAGTCAGATATACGTGACTAAGAGAAAATGAATGGTGTTATACAACCTGCTTACATATTCCATTTAAGCAATAATTTTGTGGGACAGGGTTCCATTGGATTTAGTGTCGCCTGAGGGGTCAAACAAACACAAAAATAGTATCTTGCATGCATACAACACTTCATAATTTAGCCAGTTCTTTCATATGCCTTAGTTATTTGATCTTCACAGTAACTCCATGACACAAAAATCATTTCCTGCCCTCTTTTACAAAAGAAGAAGCTGAAGCTCAGACAGTTTAAATGACTTTCCCAAGTGTACCCAGATAATAAACAGCAGAGTTAGAATCAAAGTAAAAAATCTTCTAAGTCCATCAACTTCTCAGGAACATAAAGTTTAATTCTATTAAATTAACTGTACACAATAGTATGAATTCCTTGAGAAGACACCTACAGTTTGCCTTGTACATACAAAGGAATAATAATAGTAATAAGAAGAACAACAGTATAGCTAACATATATTGACTGCTTGCTTCTTGCAGACACTGCCCTGTGAGTTTATGTGTATTTGCCTGTTTAATCTTGACAACAACCTTATGAAAAAGGTACCATTATGCTTATGTTATATATGAGAAAAATGAGGTGCTGCAAGATGCAGTGACTTATCTAAGGTAAAATAGTAACAGTAAAGGTGAGATCTAGCTATTATCAATACTACCTTATATTAAAATGTCTCTGTCCTTGATATAGTCTAAATATGCACTTAAAATAAGAGAAATCACAGTTAACTCATAATCCAACCTGGAAACTTTACACCAGTACCTGAAGCCAGTTAGCTGTGTTTCTTGGCAAAACACTAAGCCTGTTTTGTATGTCCTTCTTTCCCATAAAATGAAGCTAAACAGAATGATGTCCAAGCTATCCCTGAGTCCTGAAAATCTAGGAGGAAAATCTCCACACGATCTTCATAGCACTTCAGCAGTAGACTATAAAAGAAGAAATCCGCCTGGCAAGTCAGCATATCAATGAAGAAAATGATGAGTCAAGAGGAGAATTAAGTATCAAAAATAAAATAGCTATGTATTCTACAATTAAAGTTCAATATTTATCTTGGAATAACTATCTACAGCCATCTAGGGTAAACCACTTTTAAGAACATATTTGGGGGCTTCCTTGGTGGCGCAGTGGTTAAGAATCCGCCTGCCAATGCAGGGGACACAGGTTCGAGCCCTGGTCTGGGAAGATCCCACATGCCGTGGAGCAACTAAGTCCGTGCGCCGCAACTGCTGGGCCTGCGCTCTGGAGCCCGCGTGCAACAAATTCTGAAGCCCGTGCGCCTGGAACCCGTGCTCCGCAACAAGAGAAGCCACCGCAATGAGAAGCCCGCGCACCGCAACCAAGAATAGCCCCTGCTCGCCTCAACTAGAGAAAGCCCGCGCGCAGCAACGAAGACCCAACGCAGCCAAAAATAAAAATAAGTAAAATAAATAAATTTAAAAAAAAGAACATATTTGGGATCTTTTATTTCAACCCTGAATGACTCCAGAAGTTTGAAGTTGGGGCTCAGACCAGAGAGCAGGTCACAATTATCAAAGGGTCACAAAGAGGCAGAAGAGAGACATTATGGAGTCCAAGTGACTCTCAGATCCCCTGGGTGAACTGCCTCCATGGCAACCCACCCCACTGTCAGTATTTCAAGTTCATTTAAGGGTAGTCTCTCCGCGCCTGCTTTTCTGCACTGGCTTTTGAAGCACTGAATTACCTTGATTTTCACCTTCCCATTCCACACCTCTGCTTCTTGTTTTGATTTCTCTTTTCTGATTTCTCAGCTTTTTAATCTCATTTTTAAAGATGAGAATCCTCTAAAGTCTAGTTCTTGACCCTTTGTCCTTCTTTTGCTTAACTGTCCCTTGGGAAACTTGTACAATCTGAATGACTAACTAGAATTTCTGAGATTATGAGCCAGATCTCTCCCTGCTTATTCATCCATTTCAACTGGATGTCCCAACATCACTCAAGTTAAATAGGTATAAACTCTGAAACAATAAAATTTTCCCAAACCACTGTTGTATCTGGAATACCCTATACGGTTCTGCAACTCATCTTTAACTTCTTCCTTTTCTTCCACAACCTAATCCCTTAGTTTTTGGGGTTTTTTTTAGGATAAAAATCTATGAATGAAACAACAAATAAATTATTCTGTATGCTGTGTTCTATTCTTGATCTAAATAATTATTTACAAATCTTTTGAATGAAAAGCCTCAAAGAAAGAACTGATCTAATACCAGCCAAAATTTTTTTTAAAATAAAGATTTTTAAAATATTAAATAAGGAAAGAGAATAATTGGAAGAGCAGTTTGCACCATCTCTCCTGAGTTCTCTGTCTCTCCAATACTTACCTTGACAGTCAAATATAAAGGGGGAAACACAAGTCCCATTAGTCAAAACAACAGTTTTGGAACATATATAAATATACATTTATATCACATCTATATATCATATCTATAGACATATACATATATATCTTTATGTTGCTATTTCTCTCTCTCTTTCTCAGTCTGGCTAGACTATCCCAATTATTGCTTCATGTGTTTTTAAAATTACTATGACTATTGAATAACATTGAAGCTTAAGTGATGGACATAAACTTATTTTATAAAATATAGTTTGAATCGTGCACTTTGCCTCAAGTCTTATCAAAGTGCTGACATCAGCTTGAGCTCTGAACCCTGAAACTCCTGAGAGCAATTTACAGTGATGTCCCAACATCACTTAAGTTAAATAGGTATAAACTCTGAAACAATAAATTTTTCCCAAACCAGTGTTGCATATGGAATACCCTATATGGTTCTGCAACTCATCTTTAACTTCTTCCTCTTCTTCCACAACCTAATCCCTTAGTTTTTTTTGTTTTGTTTTGTTTTTAGAATAAAAAGCTATGAATGAAACAACAAATACACACTGGGAATTAGGTATTAGTTCTTGATAGGCCAAAATGCATTTGATGACTTTTTTTCCAAAGAGTTCTAAATTCTATGAGTTTCATTGTCCTCATCTGCAAACTGGTGTGTTGGGTAGAACAAACTCCACATGAATTTATGAATTCTAGGATGATGTGCTTCTCAATCTGGTTTTCAGACTGGTCTCACTCAAATTGAGCATTGAATGAATACGCATAAAAGAAGTAAAAAATTGACTTGAAAAGAACATTTTAAAAGCTTAAAACATGGATTATAAATAGAAGGTATTTAGTGCCCCTCCAGAAGATACTTTAGAAAGATCAGGTAAAATACATCGTTATCTATAGACTTTGAGATTGGCCTCGGCTACTTTTAGAACTGTTCTTGAGTACTCAGTAGGGGGAAAGTACTTTTTTATATTTAAAAATTTGTCATCAACTTGAGGATATATTCAATTAAGGTGTCATGTCTCATCTCAAGTGGAAAAACAAAGGTAAAAAAGCGTAGCAGTACAATAGCATTTAACAGCTGATAATAGTGTTTCTGCCTGATTTGGTGTAATTACCCAGACTGAACAGGTTCAGCTTCAGGATTATAGGCAACCGTTAATTATCTGTTCCCTATCCCAAAGTGTATATATTTTTCATAAGCTTTTAGGGTTAGGAGTCAAAAGGAAGTACAGCAGTTTGTTTTATTTAAACTTTAGTCTGTGGTATATTTTACAAGACTTTGGGGGGACAAGTAAATTGTAACAGATCACTACTAACTTTAGCTAGTATTGGATAAAAAAGAAATATGCCAGCTTAACTCACCAACTCTATAGACTTCAATGATGTCTGCAAATGAGAATTTCTTTTCTTAAAAATCACACTGTTAGAACATTCCTCATCTTCATTTTACATGTAAATAAAGCCAATTCCTATAAAAATCTGATGACTCAAATCATTGGGATGGGAAGAAACATTTCCTCCACCTCTACCCACCCACCCATGGGTATGAGATATTGAATGAGAAAGACACACACACACACACACACACACACACACACACATTAAGAAGTTCTGTTGCATGCTTTCTGTTGCATGAATGAAATCCCTTATGGCACTTTCTGTAAACAGTACAGTAAAAGTTTAAATTGCTGTTCAATTATTGTAAATGCTAGATTCATATTTCACTGAATGCAACGATCAGCCAAGACATGGTCACTTGGCTTTATACAAATAATGCAAAATTTTGAGGTTTCACTAGTTAGTAGCACTGAATCTTCTGTGATAGCAGATTCAAAAGTAACATTATAACCTTTAATTTAGGGTCTTTAAGTACAGTGATGCAGGTTGTGCTGTACACAAAGGTACCTTGCTAAGGAAACGTGATTTCAGCCTGAGTTTAGCTCTCCAAGTCATGGGATGTGGCATGAAGCTTGCACTGCCCAGCATTCCACCCTACAAGGAACAGCTTTTTCTAATTTCTCTACCCAGAGGAGTCTTTTTCTAATGTGCACTAAGGAGCTGTCTGTGAAAGCAAAGGGCCTCGCTTCTGTTTTTCTCTAGCATAATTCTCTATCTAAAATTTTTATTAAATTATATGCTATATTAGAAAAGGGATAGTGTCCTATTTGTTTTTGTTTTCCTATCATTTAGCATAGTACCAGTTTCTTTGTTTGTTATTAGTGGAATCTGGAGACCTTGAAGTAATGGACTTGAGTTCAAAGCCAAGTCTTTGAACGACTAACTACAGGGCATGCCACTTACATGGACGGCTAAGGAAATGACACTCCCTGGAGCTGTGCATGGTCGTATAACTTTAGAGGGACTCCTAATTTTATAACGATGTATGACGGCATGTTTTTTAAGAATAAGTATAGTAATTAACAGCAGATAATGCAATTTTCATGCACACTATCTTACAATATCTCATTTATACTTCACAGTTAGCAAGTAAAGATTTTTATCACTATTTTTTAGGTGAATTAACTGAGCCTCAGAGAATTAAAATTACTTCTTGCCTAAGATCACACTAGTATTTTTCAGAGCTGAAATTCAAACACAGGTTAGCGTGATGCCAAGGTATATGAGATTATAAATTATCCTCTTTTCTATAAATATCTGAAAGAATTTTATAGAACAACAGATTCCATATATGACTGAGTCCTCAGAGAACAGATATGTCATGACAATTACTCTAAATAATACCAGTATGGCATTTAAGTAATCTTTCAGTTAGTAAAATACTGAGTCATACAAAATTATAAGAAATAAAAGTGCACACCAACATATCTTGACTATGACTTTTGGTAAAAAAATACAGTTTTGGAATATTCATTAAAGTGAGCTTTTAACATGAAGTCAAAGCAAGCAAAACAAATGACCACCTAAGGTCCATCTGATTTTACCTTGGTAGATACTCATTTAGGTGAGGATAACAAAAGTGGTGAAAAAGACAAAAGATTCTGTTATTATTTTTATTATACTAATGTCTATAATGTTTTTAAAATACCTCTTCACATTATTCCATTTGATCCCATTTTATAGAAGGTAGAAAGACGCAGAGAAGACCAGTTACTTCTAAAAGGTGATGGTGCTACAAAGAGGAAACTGATAACAAGACTTGAACACTGGTCTTCTGACTCTAAATGAAGAACAATGCCTATTTCATCAAGAATATTTTTGGCTGCTACTGACCATAGAGCCAACTGAACAAATGAAATATGCAGATTGCATATGTGATACAGATTGTTTTTTATTAGCAAAGATGCCTATCAAGAGTTAGGTAATTTCATCTCTTTAGATTTGGCTGGAAATCTTATGTTGATCAAAGCAAAGCAAATACTGTGAAGTTATCTTGCTGACTTCTCAAGTCCAATGAGGTAGTGGAAGTAACAAAAGTTATGGCTGCTCTAGACTTAATTATTATCAAAAATAATTTATTGATGAATTAAAGTGGCAAGAAGCTTAGAAGAAAAATACCTTGTCACTTTAGCCAAGGAAGAGAACCCTAGGCCTGGTCTCACATGCATCTTAGACTTAAGAAAAACTGATTTCCAGAAGTGTAGGGGATGAGAAGGATTATTGGTATTATCAAATATACTCAGAGACAAGACATTTCAGTTAAAGAGAAAAGGTATGACTGTGTATGATCCTAATAAGGATAAACCATAAGAGAAGAAGGCATTATTTTAAATTAATTTTCAAATAAAAATTATATATATTTAAGGTGTGCAAATGATTTGATATACATATACAGAGTGAAATGATCACTATAGTTTAGCTAATTAACATGTGATCTCCTCACATAATTACCATTTCTTGTGTGTGTGAGTAGAGCACCTGAAATCTACTCTCTTAGCAAATTTCCAGTATTCAGTATGGTACTATTAACTATAGTCATCATGCTGTACATTAGATCTTTAGACTTATTCTTCCTACGTAATTGCATCTTTGTAAGCTTTGATCAACATCTCTCCATTTCCCCACCTCCCCACCCCTGATAACCATCATTCTACTTTCTGTCTCAATGTATTTGACTTTTTAGATTCCATATATTAGTGAGATAATGCAGTTTTTTCCTTTCTGTGCCTGCTTTATTTAATTTAGCATAATGTCATTTAAAATACAGCTACCCAGAGACGACTTTGATAATTTCAGATAAAGGACATGTGGAGAAGTGGAAGAAGAATCACATAAAAAAAGGGGGGAAGCCCATACATTCATCATAAAGATGTTGAAATATAAAGAAAGGATCATTGTGAAGAGTCTTAGGACAAAAAAGCAACACAAAGGTTATTTACAAGTATGCTTAACACTAGAAAAAGGAGGAGAAAAGGAACATTCCCTAGGATTGGAAGAAGGCAATGTAATATCATATTTCTATTAGTAGAGCACAGTCATATATGTCCACTGATGAAATTAGGATACATCTGTGTGTGATAGAAAATAAGCATTACTTCTGAACACTATTTTGTCTCTGGCTCTTCTGTTAACAAAAATTACCTTAAAACCAAAACTTGCACAGTCAACTGGATTAATAAGAGACAGAATTTCAAACTAAGTAAGACGAATGAGCCAGAGTTGTAACCTGATGTGAATACAAACTTTAGATTTAAATACTGATACTTCTACATATGAATTGTGAGGTCTTCAATACTCCTTGTAGCTCTCTGTTCAGCACTCTTCTGTAAAATCAACGGCATCAACCCCGTGACACCATGAGGAAAAAAAATGAGCATTTAAGAGGCAAACTTCTGATATGTAGTCCTTGTACACATGCGACACTCAATTCCTTTAACTATTATTATTATTATGAGACAAAGTCTTAGCAAAATCCATATCTAGTTATTATAGCTCCCAACTCTGAACCCAAACACTTCAGGCTTACATAAATATTTGGTGAACAAACAAGCAAACAAAAAATCAAAATCTTACAAGAACATGAGCTGTTTCAAATGACTTCAAGATCCTGGGTTCTAATTAGTTATACCCTAGGAAACAAAATCTATAGATATGACCATGGAACCACCTGTTAGTAATTATTGAATACTAGGACAAATAGGAAAATTCCAGAAATATAGAATAAAGAAATATTCCAACTTTTTAACATGAGAAAAAAGATTCTAGGAACTACTGAATAGCAATTTAGAGGTTGACTCACAGAGTGAAGCGTTGAATATGAGGCAGTGAGCACTTCAGGAAATTGTGTTCTCTAAAGAAAGCTAAACACTGGAGACAACCGAAAGAAATATAATATAATTGAATTTTAGTAAAAAAAAAAAAGTGATACTGTCTCAAGATATCTTCATAAATACAAGAAAAACCTAGGCAGGACAACAGAAGTAATAAGGATTCGTGGGTGCTTGAATAACAATAAACACACAGGGTTCATTACTGTTCTTACGAGGAAAGAGCTCTCACATACTAGCACACTACTGATGCTCTGTCTTTATAAATGCTTTATTGATGATAAAAGCCATACAAAGATAGAAACCATGTACATACATGAAAGACATCCATCACGTTTCCTATCAGGCCCAGCCCTCTTGTGATGGAATTTTCCATGTCAAACACACAATATCACTGTCTCTGGCCAAGAGGCACCTAAGAGACATTGAGTCTCCCCAGTTCCTGGCTTTCCTGTTTGCAAAACTTTTGTTTCTTATCATTTTTTTCAACTAGAAGGCATAACTAAGCTATTGATACAAAAAGGGTCCAGAAGGGAGGGAATATTCTTAAACCATGTCAGTCTAACATAGTGGTCACAGTCTGGGGACTCTTAGGCCACATAGAGTATGCAGATGTGTTGTGGTTGGCCTCTTAGTGTTAATTTGTTTTGTTTTTTATTGAAACCCATTTCTAAAACTGAGGATAAATTAACCTATGGGCAGGATAAAAGAGCAATTTCCTGGATTATACAGTTGTCTGGACCTGATAAAAATCACTTCCTTTAAAGAGGGTATGTGTTCTTCAATTTGTCAAATGAGCTGTCTTTACTAGCCTGGTCTTCTCCAAACTCAGCTAAGAACCAAAAGACAGAACTTAATGAGGAAACAAATCACAGTTTGTTCCAAACAGGTCTTAACATTAAGAGAGATTCAAAATTTATAGGACTTCCAGGTTCAAGATGGGCTTTGAGTCTACGTGTTTACCTCTATCCTTCCAAAGTGCCACTGAAATAACCATATCAATGTAAAAATAAATATTAATGAATTATCTTATGAGGTAGTGAGCTCCTTGCTAAGCAGTTTTTAAAGAAAGGTTAGCAAACACTTGTCAGGATGCTACAGAAATTGTTTCAGAATTGGATACAAAAATGAATAGATGAACTTTTTCTTCAAAATAAAAATTATTTTAATATAAAAATTTATATTCCAATTGGCCAATCTATAAATATTTATTGTTTACGCTCTGTGCATGGCAATAGCTATTAGTGTGATATACTAATTTGTGACCTCCATCCCTCAAATCATAGCTGTTCCAGCTCCACAATCCATCTTATAGGGAGGAGGAAGGAGGAGAAGGGCGTGTCCCCTCCCTTGAAAGGTATTTGAGGAAGTTACACATGCTATTTCAGCTGATATCTCATTAATCAGAACTTAGACCCATGCCCGCCAATTGTAAAGGATTTGGGGAAATATCCTTACTCAAGATGACTATGACTCAGCTAAAAATTGGGCATTCTATTACTGCAGAAGAAAGGAGAATGAATAACAAGAGACAACCAGCAGCCTCTGGCCATGGACCCAAAACACAGACCAGAATATAAGTAGGGCTTGGGAGAATGACAAGCTTCCTTCTGCTGGTGAAAGCTGCGAGGAAGATGATTCTGTCAAGGAAGAGCCAGTGCTCACTTAAGAGGCATTGTCGGGAAGGATCAGTGAGGTGATTGAGGATGAATGGGAGTCTAATAATCAAAGAACAGAAGTTTCTCAGAGAGCACATTTGAAATTTTGGGAGTTGACCAGGGAGAGCCATAGTGGGTTGAGAAAACTAAAGAGAAAATGGATGATCTAAGGGACTTACATCTTTAATGATGGTCGGAGAAAATAGGGCCATAATTGGGTCAGCTTGCTGCAAGTGTGTCAAGATAAAAAGAACTGACTGATACCCTCAGCTCATCAGGACTCAGCTGCATCTTGGAAGGGCACTGAGAATGTGAGATATGAGAGTTCATGCATATTTGAGAGCAGCTCTGCATGACAGATCTACTAGAAGCACAGGAATGAAGAAAGTTGGGGCAGCTGAGACAGCCCAGTTTCTGGCACAGAAGTAAAGAGAAATGTTTCAAGAAAAGTTGACAAAATTGATAGTCTCCAACAGAATCTGCAAAATCTAGTTCCTAATTCTCAGATGTATGGGTAAAGAAAAGATTGAGTTTTCTTACTTCCTGTGAGCAGAAATATCCTCTAACAAGAAGGGAAACAAATAGCATTTGACGTGTATATAGTAACTATGAACGTAATGTATAAGCAGGTCTAGACTAAATCATGTGGGTGCCCCTAAGGAGGCTAACGATTTACTGCCTCTTTTAACAGATGTGTAAATATTTAAAATACTTACATAGAGAGGAGACTGAGGGTGTCAAGTCAGAAGGAACCAAGGAGGGCTACTCGTGGTAGAGCTCAAACTCCTCTTCATCTAGTTCTTGTTCTTCTGTCATTCTGCTCTTTGGCAGACTTGTACCTTCCACTGGGGAACACTAGAGCCCTACAATTTAAAAAATTGCTCCTAAAGGCAATGTGCTAATCTTCTATTAATGCTTGAGCATATTCATTGAGATCTAGTTGCCCAGTCCGAGGACATATCAAAGAATCCCTTCTAACAGAATGCAATGGTCTTCCAAGGAGGAAGTCAGTAAAATACATTCCTTTTCCCATCCCACTGCATTCCCAGTAATAACTGAGCACCCATACAGACCAGTACCTTAGCACTTGCTATGTAGACAGACTCTTGGTTTGTCTCTGTATTTACAGCTCAACTCCACTCCTGTAAACACAAAGAATAATATGTAGCCCATTCTCAGAAAATCCACAGCTTTCCCAAAATAGACTTTGAGTTCTTTTGTCTGTTTTGTAAATAATCTAAATTAACCTGCTTTTCAAAAATTATTGTTCTTTAAGCTAATGCTTTAAAGTAATTGTTTATAGACAACATGCTAAATTCTATGAGGACAATTTTGATATTCAACCCCATTATTTCTGATGGTTTGTTCAGATTGAGTATATTTTTCCTTCAGGTTGAGTGTATTTTTCTTTCTCCAAATTTCCATCCAACAGCCTCTGCTGCTTTTCTCCTCCAAAAGAAAGGATTCTATTTTCCTTTTCAGAATATAATTTTCAGAGTTTTATATTTAGTTATATTTCAGAGTTATGATCAGCTATTCTAATTTTTTTACTTTCCCCTTCTCTCCTCATGGCATTTTGTCATATGAACGATCACTTATGAACCTTTGCAGACTCCAGAGAGAAATTTTCCTATTTGGAAAATAGAGCTTTTCAACATGAGTAAAAATAACATTAGCAACAATCTTCCAGAAAATACTATATCTCTCTGAATGGTAGCATTGGTAGAGTTTAGATCCAGCAAAATCTCACTAAATACTCAATAGCAACTTTCCTAGAATTAATTCATTTATTTCTAAAAGTGTGAAACAAAAATAATGCCATCTCTAGGCTAATTGGTGAGAAAGAGGTGGAAAAAAAGTCTTGTTTATAGTTATAATGAGTTGGAACTAATTCTGTTTCTTTGTTTCTGGTTTGCCATACCCAGTCTAATTGTTAGGGTATGTGTACCCTTCTAAATACACTGTTTGCTTTGAATAAGATCTGAGTGGGAAAGAGTCTCAGTTCACAGCCTATGGAATCTATTTGCATCTCCAAGGAAATAGTTGTTTACTACTCTGTTGTCATTTGTTCAGAGCACAACACAGAAGTGAATTCCCATCAATATTCATAGCCCTTGTAGCCTCCAGAGGCTCCCTGTGTGATTGTGCTTCATTTAGCTCTAAATCTGTATTCCCATACAGATTTAAACAAGAGAGCTAGGGAAATTTTGAAGTCTTTTGTTCTCAGTCACAGTAATATTTAAATAGTCCACTGGGTATGCAAATATTGTGGATTCCTTTATTGCTTTGTTATAGTCTACCACGAAAAGATTCACCTTCGGGGAACATAACCTCTTTTTAGTTTTTTTTAAATGTTGGATTCTGAAAAATATTTACCTCTACCCTTACTAGCTTATTTATAAATCAGTTTGGTTTCTCAAATTCACACAAGGTCAGGCATCTATAATTCTTTTCAATGCTGAGGTTATATCCTATGCTTCTACTCTCACTCCAGGGTTCTTAGACTCACTCAACAGGTTAAACCTGAACTTGTCTACAGACTTTGGTATACCTGTAATTATTCAGTGAAAACATATACAATGAGTTATGATGACCATAAGATTAGAGAGAAAAGAATCTAGGATCTGTATCAAGTCAATGAAAAGTGAGAGTTTACTAAAAATCAGCATTCTGCATATGTATGTTATTTTGAAGCATATATTCAGCATACTCTATGGATTGTATACACATATACAACAGGTGGAGATTTAGACTGCTCCTATAATGGGAGGGAGACATTAAAACATTTTTCCTTTCATTGTGTCATTGTTCTTTTTCTTTTTTTGAATTTTATTTTATTTTATATTTTTATATAGCAGGTTCTTATTAGTTACCTATTTTATACATATTAGTGTATATATGTCAATCCCAATCTCCCAATTCATTCCCCCCGTCCCAGCTTTCCCCCCTTGGTGTCCATACGTTTGTTCTCTACATCTGTGTCTCTATTTCTGCCTTGCAAACCGGTGTGTCATTGTTCTTAAATGTGTGTATATACCTACAAGAATTTTTATTTAAATAGATACATACAATTAAAATTCCAAATTCTTCTAAATGTTGATCTAACAACTTCTTATGTAGAAAATGATATGATATGCCACAGCAGAACTAGAGAAAATAAACTTAAAATTTGGTGGAATAAGATAAAGAAGTAATTCTTGGTGATAAGATAAAGAAAGCATGAGGCTAAATACTAACACAGGGTCAGGAATGTTGTTCTGTAAGAGATTTTTTTCAAAAAGAATTTGTGCCATTTGTCTAGACTGGTTTAGAAAACAGAAACCTAAGAATATATGGAGGGAAAACAAGTAAATGAAATAGACTTAAATAAGAAATAATCTATTTTAAAATAACCTTTTCAATTTGCATTTAAGGTTCTGGTGCCAGTTCAGATAAAAGTAAATGTACTTCATCCTCTCTCCTACTGAATACAACTAAATATCTAGACAGATGCATTCAGCAGCTATCTGAAGACTCTGAAAAGTTAAATGGTAGCAGACAGAATAAGAAAGGAAACCAGAACTCAAAGTAAGACCAATATAAGTGTGAGTTTCTTGTATTTTTCCCTCTAATATCTCCCAGCCTGGACTGAAAAGCAACGAAAGCCAGAATTGCAATCTGGGTGTAAGCAGAAAATGCTCCAAGAGAAGACCTTTATTTCTGGTCTGCACATCAGGGAAAGGAGCCCCCAGGGTCAGAGAGAGTGGGAAAGTTCACTGTTTTTTGTTTTTTCCACTCTAGTCCCAGGCAACCCCATGGCAGTGGTGGCAGGGCTGGGCAGCGGCAGCTGGGCAGGCAACTAGAACTCTGAGGGAAAGGAACCATTCCTTCTAACAAGAGAAACTGTAACCCTGAGAATGGGGGGGAATACCCCAATTCTTTTTCTCTCTCTCTATAGTCCTACTGCTTGAACTCAGAGGTGGACACAGTTGTGGGAAGTACACAGCCCAGTGGGAAAACTAAAGCCCTAGCTTTCTGGACAGAAGAGAAGGGTGGGAGCCTCTGAGAGCCAGAAAATGTCAAGGAGACTCAATGAGGAGAGAATTCAAGAAAGTGATCCTACAAAATTGTGTAACCTCAGCTACATATACATGAATGAGACCCTAAACAGCATACCAAAGGCTCTGAGAACTGAACTCTTGATAGACCACCCTGAAGGTCTCAGACTCTGGATGGCATACACATGTGACAGAGCTAATTAGCACTGCAAACTCTTTGAAAAAATGAAGCAACTCAGAACCATAGCTCACAGAAGGTAGTTGGGAACTTTCAGCCTAAATCTGTCCAGGTCTATTAAGTGATAAAACACACACACACACACACACACACACACACTCAACAATCTTCACAGTAACTAAACAACTCAGAATCTCATAATACAATATACCAAATGTCCAGGGTACAATCCAAAATTAGCCAGCAATCTACAGATCCAATGCAATTCCTATCAAAATTCCAATAGTCTTTTCTCCAGAAATAGGAAAATTGATCCTAAAATTCATATGGGATGCTAGTGGTCCAGACTACAAAGATACAGTAATCAAAAGAGTGTGGCACTGGCATACAGATAGACATATAGACCAATGGAATAGAATCAAGAGTGCAGAAATAATCCCATACTATGGATAATTGATTTTTTAAAAAATTTTATTGGAGTATAGTTGATTTATAATGTTGTGTTAGTTTCAGGTGTACAGAAAAGTGAATCAGTTATGCATATATTCTGTAATGGTCTATATGGGAAAAGAGTCTAAAAAAAGTATGGCTAATTAATTTTTGACAAGGGTATCAATTCTGTTCAATAGGGAAAGAATTATCTCTTCAACAGGTGGTACTAAAACAACTGGATTTCTACATGCAAAAGAATGAAGTTGGACCCCTACCTCAAACCATATACAAAAATTATCTCAAAATGGATCAATGACCTAAATAAAAAAACTAAAACCATAAAACTTTTAGAAGGAAACATAGGAGTAAATCTTCATAAACCTGGATTTGACAAAGGATTCTTAGATATGACACTAAAAGCACAAGCAACAAAAGAAAAAATAGATAAGTTCGACCTTATTAAAACTAAAAACTTTTGTTCATCAAAGGGCATTATTATGTAAGTGAAAGATACCTACAAAATGAAAGTTTTTTGCAAATCATATATCTGATAATGGTTTAATATCTGGAATATATAAAGAACTTCTAAAACTCAACAACAACAAAAAAACAAACAACCCAATCCAAAAATGAGCAAAGCACCTGAATAGACATTTCTCCAAAGAAGATATACAAATGGCCAACAAGTATATGATAAGATGCTCAACAATCATTAGTCATTAGGGAATGCAAATTAAAGCCACAAAGAGATATCTCTTCATACCCATTGGATGTCTACAATCAAAAATATAACAAGTGTTGGCGAGGGTATGCAGAAAATGGAACCCTCATGCATTGTCAGTGGGAATGTACAATTGTGTAGCATTTTTGAAAAGCAGTGACTGTTCCTCAAAATGTTAAACATAGAGTTACCATTTGATTCAATGATTTTACTCCCAGGTATATACCCAATAGAAATGAAAACATATATCCATATAAAAAGGTATACACCAGTGTTCATAGCAGCATTTCCTAACAGTAAAAAATTGATAACAACTCAAAGGTTATTCAACTGATGAATATATAACAAGTAAAATGTGGTATATCCACATAATGTATATCATTTAGAAATAAGAAGAAATGAAGTACTGACACATGTTACCACATTGCTGACCCTTGAAAGCGTTTTGCTAAGTGAAAGAATCAAATCACAAAAGACACATATGATTCAATTTCTTTGAAATATCCAGAATAAGCAAATCCATAGAGACAAAAAGTAAACTAATGGTTGCTTAGGAGTAGAGGAAGGAGGGGACAGGGGAGATGCGGATTGACTGCTTAGGGCTGATGGTATTGGATTTCTTTTAGGAGGGGTGACAAATTGTGCTGATGGTTGCACAATCAAGTAAATATATTTTAAAACATTGAATTGTACATTTTAAATAGGTGAATTTTTATGTTAATTATATCTCAATGTCTGTTATTTTAAAAACATGTTTTTTATTCTACTATAAAATATATATAATAAATAGATGAAATAATTTCTGTGTCTCCTTAAGTTTTAAAAGTATAGGCTTCTAAGTTATGCCCTTTACTTGGAACTTCTAATTCTAACAGAGCCTGTTTACTGTCAGAATCACCTGAAATTCTAACTTATACAAGTCAAATTTTATATGTTGACAATAAAATGTATGTCTGTTAATTTTAAAATTAATATAGACTGTTTAATACTCAAGTCACAAAGAGAGAACATGGAAATGATATTTAATCAAAAATATTTCAAGGATGTTTTCATATAGTCATTTCTCTATTGTAACGGAGCAGCAAATATTTTACAGTTAAACTGCTCATGTGCAAATTACTTGTAATGCAAACTTTCAGGAAGAGGAAAAATATAAAGGATTCTAGAGAACAGAATAAAAGCCTAACATCATGAACCAGTCTTGCACAATACCGGAGAGTAGACACCCAATATATGTCAATGACTGGCTTTGGGGATGAATTTAATCTCATAAACAAAAGCCTTTGATTCTATAAGCATCAGTAGTATCATTATCACAGAATGTTAACGAATAAAAAAAAAAAATTGACCATCCAGTGACAATGTTTACACATAAGAAAATAGTGACCGACCCACTAAAGATTAAGGAATCTACAAAATTCAGAGAGCTAGATTGTTAAAAGATTTAGAGGAGAATCAAGGGTACCTGATTACTTGTCTAATTTTCTTTTAACCTGTCTCTTTCTGCCTCACTTGTTAAGTCCACTGGGTGAAAAAGGAATGTAACCAAACCTTAGTATAACTTTAGAATTGACCCTGTCAGCTATTTTTTCATTGTCTGTAGCCGCTTAAATGTATTATCTTTGGCAAAAGGCAATGTAAGTAATTGCATAGCATAAAAGTAAATGTTAAATTATAATTAAATTATTCTGCAAGCCTATCACACTAAGTTTATGGCCATTTCATCATATTGCAGCAGCACACAGAACAACAATTAGAGAGAAAGAAATGTTCTAAATTGAGATCTCAACTTTCTGAATACTCGTCTCCTTGAAGGCATCTCCTAACATTGTTTATGTCTTTGCTTTACATTTTCGTTTTTCAACTGTCAGCTTTTCTTCTATATATACATTTATCGTGATCCTTTTTCCTTCAGCAGATAGCCAAACACTGAGAGATTCCAAATTATATGACTCTCAGTTCGACTTAGTACAGAAAGGTCCTGATTTATTATTCAAGATTTATCCAGTGCTTTTCCTTCTCTCAGATTCTTACAATCATTTACTAGCTTTTCCTGAGGATTATGCTGTGAAGGTCATTTTTAGCATGCTTACTTGACAGATGAGAACACAGACTTCAATTGAGAAAATTATTTTGACGGAGGTGGCAGAATAACGTTAGCTCAGAGCCCAGAATAATGTCCAAGGTCACGTTAGCACACTTAGTTCCACATTTCTTTCTCATTTCTCCAATTTTCAACAGAGAAGCAGAATCTATTCATTTTGTGAACCCCTTTCCTCCCAGATGCTCTTCTCAGAGCCTAAACTTTCCACAGGAGGTAGCACTGCTCAGTGTCTTTTACTTAATCCAAATAAACCTCTGTAAGATGCACAAAACCGTGAGAGCCATATTACCTAGAAAGTATTTGTGTGTGTGCGTATGTGTATGTGTGTGTGTGTAAGTGGAGGGGTGATTTATTCAAAATGTATTCACTCAACAATAGTTTTAGGAAGCCACCATGTGACTGGGACAATATGAGGTTCTGAGGTACTGAGGCAAATAAGACACAGTTCCTGCCTTTAAGAAGCAAAAAACCTACTGGGGAAACAGAACAATATAGAGATAAGCAAACAATTATATATGTATTTTAAAAAAACACACACACACAACAATGTGACGTCTTAGTGACATTAAAATGTCCAGGATGTTTATAGGAGTTCTAAGAAGAGGATAGGTCAGAAATCAGTGACAGTTTACTCATATTTTGTGAGGAAAAACTGTGGGAGAGGAGTGGCTCAGAGTCAACTTCTCCTCATGTATCTCCTCTCTACCTACTGTGCACAAGCAGCATGAAAAGGTGAGGGAATACAAAGGAAATAGCAGGCATACACTGTCTTGTCTTCCACTGTCACCACTGACTGCAAGAAAAGCAAGTGACTTCATCCTCTGTAACACTGAATATCATGAATAAAATGATAAAAAACAGTGCTAGGCATATAGTACATATAAACTACTTAGCACCTTGCCAGACACAGAGTAATTGCTTAATAAATGCTAGCTATTTTTAGTTACTATTGATATTTTAACCAATTGTATAAACAGCTCTTTTCAAATTTACTCTGTGCTGCCATCTCGATAGAATGAACAGAAGGAGAAAAAAAGGAGGAAAACAATTGGAAAATATTGGTATTGGTGTTTTAAGTGGAAAAAGAACACGAGATAGAATCTATCATTTATATTACCCTATTTTTGTGCCATCTGTGCAAGACACATACACATTGTTTTGTTTACTTCTTACAACAATGAGGGAGGGAGGTAGGCTTAACTCTATTTTACAAGTAAGAAAAATAAGAATCAATGAGATTTAAATAACTTTAGAAGGTCATACAGATAGAAAAAGGTGGCCCCAGGACTGGATCATCTCTCCAAACTCCAGTCTTGCTGTTTTTATACACTCTCTTCTCAAATCAGAAAATAGCAGAACCGTGACTTAATTCAACTAGTATTTTCTGAGTTCCTACTCTGTGTCAGGAACCATGTTCAAGGTACTACAGAAAAAACAGTGACTTTTCAGACATGGTCTCTGACCTTATGAGGCTACAAATACAGAGGGAGATGGACAGAAAAAGAGGCAATTGTAAAGCAGAAACACAGGGTGTTGTGGGAGCTTATGGCAGAGCATTTAACCCCTGGAAGGTTAAGGACGATTCTCAGGAGTGATATCTCAGCTGAGACATGAAGCATGAGTATAAATCAATATGATGGAAGTACAAGGAGGTGAATGATGTAGGTAAAGAGAAAAATAGCCTGTGTGAAGGCTCAGAGACAAAACTGGGTATGATGATTTGGAGAATAGGATTATCCACCAAAAGGATGGGACTGTGGAATGGACAAGCGATAATGTTGAGGGGTCCAGGTCATGCAGTCCCCTTGAGTACCACGATAAAAAAATAATGGCCTGATCCCAATTAGAATATAGACTCTATGATACATTTTAAGCAAGAGGATGAAGTAATTAGACATCACATTTTTCTTTTCCTAAACTTAGCTTTTATAAAAAGCTATTAGGCTTGTGTAAATAATGAGTAGGTGAACAGCCCTACAGTGAAATACAGTCAGGCCACTGAAAACTGCTATGACTTATACAATCTTCAAAGCTAAACAGGCTTGGCCTGACAAGATGTTCTGGTGAAGCTAACTGTGGAAGGCCATCTGTTTAGTGATCGTTGAGGAGGTTTTAAAGAAAAACAAGCATTTAGCACTCAGTTGGAATTCTGTGACAGGTTGCTTGCCATGGCTTTCTACTTGTGAGGAAAGATTTACAGCAGGGAAGGCAGTTCAGGTGGTTGAGACATGGCTATTTACTGAGCATCCTGAACTGGGCCCATTCCAATAAAGAGGAGAAGGCCATTTTTTCAATTTCAGACTTTTATTTCTGTTCTCAAGCTCGTAACCTGACACCTTACCTTCAGCAGATGATTTTGCCTCCTAATTCACAGAGAAATAAAGGCAATTCCACCATATGAATTTCCTCAACTTCTCTCCCTGCTGCATACAAATGTTTACTCCCCTCCTTCCCCCAATTTATCCTTTTTATTACACTTGAAGTTGAAGATAATCCTGACTCTTGGTCAGGTCTAATCCTTTATCTTAATTCTCCTCCCATCCCCTCAGTCTTAGATTAGAGCCTCTCTAAACCAGTTTTCTCCATTTCTCTCATCTTCAGCCTCTCCCTTTCAGCACGATTTCTTCTCAAAACCTATTAATATAGTACTCGTCTTCCTCATCTAAACAAAATTGTTTTTAAAAGTTTCCTTACGTGAAGATGGAAATGTTGGCTGGAGTTCAACTTTACAGAACTCAAGGTTATACCAAATTTGGGGTAAGAGGGGGAAAGTGATGAAGAGGAAGGGAGAAAATTACTTTCTTGATCTCATACTTTCCTATTACTATTCACTCTCTTACCTTCTCTCTTTAAACATCTTGCCTATGGTCTAAACTTTGCTACTGTCATTGCCCCATCTTCCACCACTCCAATTCATCTCACTGAAATCTAGACTCTGTCCTTGTGATAGTTGCTTCTCTTGCAAAGATTATTGCAAATTGCTTATCAGGTGGACCTTTTTGAATCTTAGGGGGAAGAGGATGGTTAGAATGGGCTAGAATTGGTATTTCCCTTCCCTCAGGTCAGTTACGCTCTAGGGAGCCATTGACTGAATGAAACCATCCGCCTTGGCCAGGCATGATAATAACCGCTTACATGAGTCGTCTCACAACAGGAGGTCCCAATAAGGAACGTGGTGCTGCCGCCAAAAACCGGGAGAATTCGGGAGGGGCCAAAAGGAGGGAGGAGATGCCAGCCCATAATATGTCCTGCCAACCTCCCAGAAACCCTTGCTCTGGAATCCATCTTGGCTGAGAGATGCACGTGCGCCACGAAGGACCCGAGTCTGACCAAATATGGGCACAAGCAAGATGACTGGCCAGAGACAACCCAGAAGGCTAACCCCATTATCATAAAATCTGAGACTGTGAGCCACATGGCAGAGCCATTCTCCTGGGTTCCCTTACCCTGCTGATCTTAACCTCGGTGCCCCTTTCCAATAAAGTCTTTTGTTTTGTCAGCATGGGTGTCACCTCAGACAATTCATTTCCAAGTGTTAGACAAGAGCCCACTCCCGGGCCCTGGAAGAGGTCCCCCTTCCTGCAACAATACTTTTATTTTTTATTCTTAATCCTTATATTTTTTATACTTTTTTCTCTTATAACATTGTCCAGGATTTCTAGTAATATTAAATCAGTAGGTGTACAAATTGGCATCTTTTCTTATTCTTTGCCTTGATGAAGATGATTTGATAAGATCTGAAATAGAAAATTTTAGTTATATCCTTGAGAAAATAGATACTGCTTCTATAACTATGTTATTGGAAGAAAAGTTCCATTAACTTACAATGATTGTAGATAAACACAACTTATATGTTTTGTACACTGGTGATCTTCAAACTAAAGTCTAGCTAAATAGATAAATGTTCAGAGCTCCTAATACTATCTGTGGTAAAAAAATAGTCCTAAGGACATATATATATATATTTTTTTAATATAAATTTATTTATTTATTTATTTTTGGTTGCGTTGGGTCTTCATTGCTGCGTGCGGGCTTTCTCTCTAGTTGCGGCGAGCGAGGGCTACTCTTCGTTGCGGTGTGCAGGCTTCTCATCGTGGTGGCTTCTCTTTGTTGCAGAGCCTGGGCTCTAGGGTGCGTGGGTTTCAGTAGTTGTGGCACATGAGCTCAGTAGTTGTGGCTCGTGGGCTCTAGAGCGCAGGCTCAGTAGCTGTGGTGCACGGGCTTAGTTGCTCCGTGGCATGTGGGATCTTCCCAGACCAGGGCTCAAACCCGTGTCCCCTGCATTGGCAGGCAGATTCTTAACCACTGTGCTACCAGGGAAGTCCTAAGGACATATATTTTAAGGCTGACACTATTCCCTGCAAAGGCTTAAATGGTATTATAACTACTCTACATAATCTATCAGTAAGTTCCTGTCAGTTTACTAAGGAAGTGTCCATTGGAAATAGCTGCAGTAGAAATAAATTTCATTTAGCTGCATGCATCAGAGCATATTAAATATTATCTTAGTTTTTCCATATATCTCTTTGTCTACTGCTATTTTGTACAAATGAAAAAAAAAAATCCCTGCACCAATGTAAGTGATGGTTTAATAATGATAGTGAAATACCTGGCTTCCTTATTTTTTAAAAAATGCATTGAAATATGATGGATTGTCTAGAAATGTATCCACAAGTAGTAAAAATAGGAAAACATCCTTCATGGAAGGATGCTCACCAAACTTAATATACTGGAAAAAAATTTGATTTGGTGTGGTCAAGCAAAGTACTTCCATGAGAAATGTAATGATCTATTATTTTGTAACCTGGATAACAGATATATGGTGTTTGTTTTTATTATTCTTTATATTTTTGTATGTCACAAATATTTAATAATAATAACAGATAGAATAAAATCTCATGTTCAAACTTTTCCTTCACAATTGTGACCTCATTCTTGCTTCCAGTGTCACTACAGAAAATTCTGAGGTTAATCTAAGTCATTTTCCTTTGTGAAGCTCTGATCTGTCCATAAGCTTTTGGAATTTTCTCATTATTGTTGATGTTCTTAAATGTTGCCAAAACATGTCTACATCTGAGTTTTTATTTATCCTACTTGGCACCCTAGGAATATTTTCAATATGATTTATTTAACCTTGCTTTAGTTCTAGGAAATTGTGCATGATTATTTCCTCTCCATCCAATTTTCCCTCTCCTTTGTCTCTTCATAGTTAGATTTTGACATCTACTAAATTTCACATACCCTAACTTTTATCATTTCTCTCTATCTTCCTAATTCTTTCCATGAGAGTTTCATGACCTGATCTTTTAGTTTATTCATCTTCAGCTGTAATCATTCTGCTTTTTATCTTATTATTTAATTCTAATTATTGTCTTTTTATACTCAATCTTTCTCCTTTGTGTTTTTTATAAGGGCTTACTTTGTTTTCATTTTACCATTTCCCCTCCCCCATGTATTAGAGAATATTATTTTTATTTTTAATTCTTATCTGCCTATTTCATTAAGTCTGGTTCATTGAGTTTTGCATGCTCATTCACTGTCCTTTATCAGGACTTCATCACTCAAATGTCTGGCTTCTTTTGGCAATGAATACATCTTCCCCAGGTTGTATCCAGTATCTAGGCTGGTAACATGGGTAAGGTAGAGCAGTGTGTGTTGCTCCTGGCTTGGTTAAGGTGGTAGGACTGTAGTTCAGGGCAGTGCCTGAGGAGTCACAGTCTAAGCTTGATCCTCTCTCCTCTGTCCCATTTGCTGTTGCCCCAACAGGTGGCACTGCCCCTCAGGGAACCTCTGCTCCAGCATTGTTCTCTTCCTAGAGCTCTTCTCTGTCGGTTTGGTTATCTAGAGCTCAGGGGAGGAGATGGAGGAGGAGAAGGGGACAGGGCTTCATAGAATTCAGCACCTCAGCCTGCATTGTCTTGAACATCTCTGATGTCACCATGCTGACCCCAGTGGTCCTGGGCAAGTGCGGCTGCTGTTCCATCAGTAATTAGGGGGCAGGTGGGCATCTAGGCCAGCAGTGTGGCACTGCGAGAAAGGAATGCAACTCAAAAGCTCTTCCCCTCAGCCCCTCTCCATGCTTGCACATGCAAGCCTCTTCATCCCTGCCAGCTATTGCCCTCCATAATAGCACAGAGCCAATTTGCTGTGCCCAGCATTTTCTATGTCTTGACTTTAGTTCTTCAGACGCATACTTTTTGTTTTTTAACTTCTGCATGGCTTCCAGGGTTGAACTAGAGGAGAAAGTCAGGTAAACAGGCCACAAAGTCTGATCAGGATTCCAACACTGACGAGCAAGACGACTTGGACTTGGCTTTATTTGTGTTCAGTTTGTTTTGCTGAAACTGAGAAGCAAGCAATACAAATAATTCATGCAAATGGGAAGGGGAATACAGTTCCCCAGGACCTCTCTCATCCCTTAAGACGGGTGCCTGAAGTCTACACAGTGGAGGAGCATGCCAATCCAGCCAGAGCAGCCCAGGGCCAGGACTCACTGTCTTTTGCATGTAGGCTGGAGGAGGGGCCACACCCCCAGACACAGGTCTACCTACATATAAGGCAATCCCTTGATACCTCTGTGCTATGTCTTCCGGCTTCATAGCGCCTACAGCAGTCATTTATCTGCAGCATCTTATCTATTTCAACAGGGGCAGGAACCCTAATTCTTTTCTTCCCCATATTTGCATTCTTTACCAGTGACTCAGCCGCAGAAGCCCTATTTATGTTTGTATCTTCAACAGTTTGCACATTGTTAGTGCTCAATATACACCTGTATGTTATTATTGTTTTGTTGTTTATGAGCAAATAGAGGGAAGTAATGGATCAATGTAAGTGTTAAATAGTTGAAATCACAATTCACAAATGAGATGTTTATTTGTGGAACAATTCACATCTGGGATATCAGTCTTGACATGAATTTTACTCTAGAGTTAGGAAGGGGGGATGCTGCATAAAACCAAGGAGGGAATCCAAAGGTCACAAGCAACTTACGAGCATGGCAGACGCCAGTAAGAGAAAATCTAGGTCAGTTGTCAGGATTCTGTGCAAAAGTGAAAGACGAAGACAGAGCTGAGTTTGTTCAAGTCAGTTTATAGAATCGTGGGACCTCAATAGATTGACTGATAATAGAAAACAAACATAACATAAGATAACCAAATCTGCCCCAGCAACATCTGAGGTGACTCCCTAACCTCTCTTTTTATCAGTGCTGGGCTGGGCAATCAATGAGTGGGCAGATCTCTCCCCTGAAAGAGATGAGAGTAGCACCTAAAGCGTCAAAGGAACTGCTGAGAAGAAGGTCCAGCTTGACGCACTACAAGCCTCCAGGGCTCTGGGATGATGAAGCAGTCATGCTCAGTAATGTCTGTGGGACAGGTTAGGACCATCTCTCCCCTAACTCCCAGGTAGATAAGAAAATATTTTCTATGCAGTGTTAGAAAGTTTTCCAATCTCTAAAATTAGGTATCTCCATTCATATTTAATAAGGCTATTAACTAAAGTTGCTTCATGTTTGAGGGTTGTTTTTAAAGCACACATAAAAAGTAAATTAAATGATGGGTGTAAACAATCAAGTAAAGGGTCATTACCCTCCTTTGAACAACCAATATTCAGCAATTAATGGGGATTTCTCTATTTAGAAATATTTTCAAAGAGCAAGACTAAATTACTAAAGGAAAAATGAAAAGTTAATTAGTTGCTTTTGACTTGTGCTGGCCTTGACTGTTACACAATCTTTCGAGGTCATCTTTAGAAAGAGGATACTTGTGTGTCCAAGGTGCTAAGCCCATCAGCTTATTCTTGGGGTTCTAATTAACTCCCATGCTGGTTTGATTAACACTGGCATTTGTTTTTTCCTAGTGGAAAGCAGCTACTGTATGCAAAAGCTTAAGTGAGTCACCTTTTGTTAGCAGGCTTAACAATCACAGGGTTTTTTTCTATGTGGTGTCAAACTTTTTTTGGTCTGGACTTTAAAATACATGACTTTTCTTAGTTGTAAGGGATTATATAAAATGCATATTTTCTTTTATTTCTTCACAAAAAGTCAAGAGGCACTATTACTATGTTTCTATGAACAAAGGCATAAGAAACAACATAAAATGGGTCATTTCATTTATACTCAGTTCATTACATTATAATATTAAAATAACTAGCATATTTTATACTTTTGATTTCCACCTGGATAGCCTGTGCAACACAGTGTTTTCTCAGTTTCTTAACCTATCTCTAGGGTCCTTCAGTCCTCATCACTCCATCTCAGCCACCCGTTCTAGTGGCCCTGCCATGGACACTATTGTCATCTAACTACTCTACAGCTAAAACTACCAGATCAAACACTCCACTTTATAACCACAGTGACCTTCTTCCCCTCCAGCTACAGTGTCATGATCAGTACTTCCGGTGGTTCTTAGGGTGAGCTAGAGAGGACAGAGACCACTAAAAGGCCATTTCAGTGACAGAAAAGAGAATACATGAGATTCTGGACCAAAGCAGTAATGAGGATAAGATGAAAGATGGGAACAAGAAACATTATATAGGCAGAAGAGACAGAACTTAGTTGAAAAGCAACATGGAAATTGAAGGAAAAGAAGTATATTAGTCCTCTATTGCTGGACAACAAATTGCCACAAACCTAGTGGCTTAAACAACACACACTTATTATCTCTAGTTTCTGTAGGTCAGAAGTTTGGGCACGGCTTTGCTGAGTGTTCTGCTCAAGGTTTCATAAAGCTGAAATCAAAGTGGTAGCTGGGCTGTATTCTTATCTGGAGGCTTGACTAGGGAAGGATCCACGTCTCAGTTTCTTCAGGCTTTTGGCAGGACTCGTTTCCTTGCACCTGTATAATTCATGGCAGCTTGTTTCTTCAAAGCCAGCAAGGGAGGGAGTGCCTGCTGTTGCCAGTATCATACTTCAGAGAAGGCCTAGACCCTCTTCTAAAGGGCTCACATGATTAAGTTGGCCTGCGCAGGATAATCGCCGTTTGTATTAACTCAAAGTCAGTTGGGTAGGGACCTTAGTTAGCTACATTTAAGCAATCCTTTCACCTTTGCCATAGTCTACTGGTTAGAAGTGAATCAAAAGGACGAGATTACAAAAAGGTGTGTATTTCAAGGAGTAGGAATCACAGGAGCCATTTTAGAATCGTACCTATCAAAAAAAAAAAAAGAAATAAGCACAAGTCTAAAGGCTTGATCCTGGGGACTGGAGAAATGGTGGTACTAGTAAAATGAAAACAAAAACGTCAATGTATAAAAAAGTTTGGGAGAGCAGATAAGTTCAGTTTTGTTCATGCTTTTATTGAGATGCCAAAAATATAAGAAGAGTTGCCCAGAGCAACTGAAGATATAAGATGAAATAAAAGATAGAAGTCCAAATTAGAAATATTGATTTATCAACAGAGGTTTACACGTTAAAGTCATGAGACTAGGTCACCTCATTAAAGAAAAAGATAAAGAAAAGAAACATTGTGGGGAGGCAAGTAGAAGCCAATAGAGAAAAGAGGAAATTTGAATAAAAATGAGTAGAAATATAGGAGAAAATGGAAGAAAGTAAATAGTACATAGCATGCAAGTCAGTAGGCTTTAGACCTGACTGTACATATGGATGCCTGGTGGAGCAGATCACAGAGTTGCAGTCTAAATATTCCCTATAAGAGACATCAAAGGGGTTTTGAGAAATTCAGATTCTTGGACTCTACTTTTGATCTACTGACTCTGAATCTGCATTTTAACAAACTTCACAGAAAATTTTTATGCCCTGTAATTTTGAGACAAAAGAGTGGTCTGTGAGCTAATGCAGATCCCTCTGTTACTTGTCTGGAAAGAGATAAGTACAGAAATTGAAAATATGTTTAGAAACATTTATAGCAATTCAACATTGCTGCGACATCCAAGTGCATGACTAGTGGTCTCATCTCATGGAGCAGCGTATGGACCACACTGAGGGTTATAATACTTATATGTTGAGTCATATGTGGCAGTGATATAATGCATGACATTTGAAGGTAAGTTCATTAACTATAACTTGAAAGCACATCCAAATATGAGAAAAACAATAGTTTAAATTTATATACTTTGTTATTTTCATAATAATTTAAAATTTTAAAATATTTATTTATTTATTTATCTATCTATCTATCTATTCATTTATTTATTTAGGCTGCACCGGGTATTAGTTGCAGCATGCAGGATCATTTAGTTGCAGCATGCAGACTTCTCAGTTGCGGCATTCGGAGTTTTTTGATTTTTTTTTTAAATATTTTTATTGGAGTATAATTGCTTTACAGTGGTGTGTTAGTTTCCACTTTATAACAAAGTGAATCAGCTATACATATACATATATCCCCATATCTCCTCCCTCTTGCGTCTCCCTCCTACCCTCCCTACCCCACCACTCTAGGTGGTCACAAATCACCGAGTTGCTCTCCCTGTGCTATGTGGCTGCTTCCCAATAGCTATCTATTTCACATTTGGTAGTGTATTTGTGTCCATGCCACTCTCTCACTTCATCCCAACTTACTCTTCACCCTCCCCATGTCTTCAAGTCCATTCTCTACATCTCCATCTTTATTCCTGTCCTGCCCCTAGGTTTTTCAGAACCTTTTTTTTTTTTAAGATTCCATATATATGTGTTAGCGTACGGTATTTGTTTTTCTCTTTCTGACTTACTTCACTCTGTATGACAGACTCTAGGTCCATCCACCTCACTACAAATAACTCAGTTTCATTTCTTTTTATGGCTGAGGAATACTCCATTGTATATATATGGGCCACATCTTCTTTATCCATTCATCTGTCAAAGGACACGTAGGTTGCTTCCATGTCCTGGCTATTGTAAATAGAGCTGCAATGAACATTGTGGTACATGACTCTTTTTGAATTATGGATTTCTCAGGGTATATGCCCAGTAGTGGGATTGCTGGGTCATATGGTAGTTCTTTTTTTTAGTTTTTTAAGGAACATCCACACTGTTCTCCATTGTAGCTGTATCAATTTACATTCCTACCAACAGTGTATGAGGGTTCCCTTTTCTCCACACCCTCTCCAGCATTTACTGTTTGTAGATAGTTTGATGATGGCCATTCTGAACAGTGTGAGGTGATACCTCACTGTAGTTTTGATTTGCATTTCTCTAATGATAGTGATGTTGAGCATCCTTTCATGTGTTTGTTGGCAATCTGTGTATCTTCTTTGAAGAAATGTCTATTTAGGTTTTCTGCACACTTTTGGATTGGGTTGTTTGTTTTTTTGATATTGAGCTACATGAGTTGTTTGTAAATTTTGGAGATTAATCCTTTGTCAGTTGCTTCATTTGCAAACACTTTCTCCCATTCTGAGGGCTGTCTTTTCATCTTGTTTATGGTTTCCTTTGCTGTGCAAAAGCTTTTAAGTTTCATTAGGTCCCATTTGTTTATTTGTGTTTTTATTTCCATTTCTCTAGGAGCTGGGTCAAAAAGGATCTTGCTGTGATTTATGTCATAAGGTGTTCTGCCTATGTTTTCCTCTAAGAGTTTGATGGTGTCTGGCCTTACATTTAGGTCTTTAATCCATTTTGAGTTTATTTTTGTGTATGGTGTTAGGGAGTGTTCTAATTTCATTCTTTTCCATGTAGCTGTCCAGTTTTCCCAGCACCACTATTGAAGAGGCTGTCTTTTCTCCATTGTATATTCTTGCCTCATTTACTAAAGACAAGGTGACTATATGTGCATCAGTTTATCTCTGGGCTTTCTATCCTGTTCCACTGATCTATATTTCTGTTTTTGTGCCAGTACCATACTGTCTTGATTACTGTAGCTTCATAGTATTGTCTGAAGCCTGGGAGACTGATTCCTCCAGCTCCATTTTTCTTTCTCAAGATTGTTTTAGCTATTCGTGGTCTTTTGTTTTTCCATACAAATTGTGCAATTTTTTGTTCTAGTTCTGTGAAAAATGCCAATGGTAGTTTGATAGGGATTGCATTGACTCTGTAGATTGCTTTGGGTAGTAGAGTCATTTTCACAATGTTGATTCTTTCAATCCAAGAACATGGTATATCTCTCCATCTGTTTGTATCATCTTTAATTTCCTTCATCAGTGTCTTATAGTTTTCTGCATACAGGTCTTTTGGCTCCTTAGGTAGGTTTATTCCTAGGTATTTTATTCTTTTTGTTGCAATGGTAAATGGGAGTGTCTCCTTAATTTCTCCTTCACATTTTTCACCGTTAGTGTATAGGAATGCAAGAGATTTCTGTGCATTAATTTTGTATCCTGCTACTTTACCAAATTCATTGATTAGCTCTAGTAGTTTTCTGGTTGCTTCTTTAGGACACTCTATGTATAGTATCATGTCATCTGCAAACAGTGACAGCTTTACTTCTTCTTTTCTGATTTGGATTCCTTTATTTGTTTTTCTTCTCATTGCTGTGGCTAAAACTTCCAAATCTACGTTGAATAATAGCGGTGAGAGTGGACAATCTTGTCTTGTTCCTGATCTTAGAGGAAATGGTTTCATTTTTTCACCATTGAGAGTGATGTTGGCTGTGGGTTTGTCATATATGGCCTCTATTATGTTGAGGCAAGTTCCCTCTATGCCTACTTTCTGCAGGTCTTTTATCATAAATGGGTGTTGAATTTTCTCAACAGCTTTTTCTGCATCTATTGAGATGATCATATGGCTTTTCTCCTTCAGTTTGTTAATATGGTTTATCATATTGATTTGTGTATATTAAAGAATCCTTGCATTTCTGGGATAAACTTCACTTGATCATGGTGTATGATCCTTTTTATGTGCTGTTGGATTCTGTTTGCTAGTATTTTGTTGAGGATTTTTGCATCTATGTTCATCAGTGATATTGGCCTGTAGTTTTCTTTCTTTGTGACATCTTTGTCTGGTTTTGGTATCAGGGTGATGGTGGCCTCGTAGAATGAGTTTGGGAGTGTTCCTCCCTCTGCTATATTTTGGAAGAGTTTGAGAAGGATAGGTGTTAGCTCTTCTCTAAATGTTTGATAGAATTTGCCTGTGAAACCATCTGGTCCTGGGCTTTTGTGTGTTGGAAGGTTTTTAATTACGGTTTCAATTTCAGTGCTTGTGATTGGTTTGCTTATATTTTCTATTTCTTCCTGGTTCAGTCTCGGAAAGTTGTGCTTTTCTAAGAATTTGTCCATTTCTTCCAGGTTGTCTATTTTATTGGCGTAGAGTTGCTTGTAGTAATCTCTCATGATCCTTTGTATTTCTGCAGTGTCAGTTGTTACTTCTCCTTTTTCATTTCTAATTTTGTTGATTTGAGTCTTCTCCCTTTTTTTCTTGATGAGTCTGGCTAATGGTTTATCAATTTTGTTTATCTTATCAAAGAACCAGCTTTTAGTTTTATTGATCTTTGCTATCATTTTCCTCATTTCTTTTTCATTTATTTCTGATCTGATCTTTATGATTTCTTTCCTTCTGCTAACTTTGGGGTTTTTTTTTTTGTTCTTCTGTCTCTAATTGCTTTAGGTGTAAGGTTAGGTTGTTGATTTGAGATGTTTCTTGTTTCTTGAGGTAGGATTATATTGCTATAAACTTCACTCTTAAAACTGCTTTTGCTGCATCCCATAGGTTTTGGTCATCGTGTTTTCATTGTCATTTGTTTCTAGGTATTTTTCGATTTCCTCTTTGATTTCTTCAGTGATCTCTTGGTTATTGAGTAACGTATTGTTTAGCCTCCATGTGTTTGTATTTTTTACAGTTTTTTTCCTGTAATTGATATCTAGTCTCATAGCATTGTGGTTGGCAAAGGTACTTGATACAATTGCAATTTTCTTAGATTTACCAAGGCTTGATTTGTGACCCAAGATATGATCTATCCTGGAGAATGTTCCATGAGCACTTGAGAAGAAAGTGTATTCTGTTGTTTTTGGATGGAATGTCCTAGAAATATCAATTAAGTCCATCTCTTTTAATATGTCATTTAAAGCTTGTGTTTCCTTATTTATTCTCATTTTGGATGATATGTCCATTGTTGAAAGTGGGGTGTTAAAGTCCCCTGCTATGATTGTGTTACTGTCGACTTCCCCTTTTATGGCTGTTAGCATTTGCCTTATGTACTGAGGTGCTCCTATGTTGGGTGCATAAATATTTACAATTGTTATATCTTCTTCTTGGAGTGATCCCTTGATCATTATGTAGTGTCCTTCTCTGTCTCTTGTAACAGTCTTTATTTTAAAGTCTATTTTGTCTGATATGAGAATTGCTACTCCAGCTTTCTTTTGATTTCCATTTGCATGGAATACCTTTTTCCATCCCCTCACTTTCAGTCAGTATGTGTCCCTAGGTCTGAAGTGGGTCTCTTGTAGACAGCATATATATGGGTCTTGTTTTTGTATCCATTCAGCCAGTCTATGTCTTTCGGTGGTAGCATTTAATCCATTTACTTTTAAGGTAATTACTGACATGTATGTTCCTATTACCATTTTCTTAATTGTTTTAGGTTTGTTATTGTAGGTCTTTTCCTTCTCTTGTGTTTCTTGCCTAGAGAAGTTCCTTTAGCATTTGTTGTAAAGCTGGTTTGGTGGTGCTGAATTCTCTTAGCTTTAGCTTGTCTGTAAAGGTTTTAATTTCTCCATTGAATCTGAATGAGATCCTTGCTGGGTACAGTAATCTTGGCTTTAGGTGTTCCCCTTTCATCACTTTAAATATGTCCTGCCACTCCCTTCTGGCTTGCAGAGTTTCTGCTGAAAGATCAGCTGTTAACCTTATGGGGATTCCCTTGTATGTTATTTGTTATTTTTCCCTTGCTGCTTTTAATATTTTTTCTTTGTATTTAATTTTTGATAGTTTGATTAATATGTGTCTTGGTGTGTTTCTTCTTGGATTTACCCTGTATGGGACTCACTGTGCTTCCTGGACTTGATTGACTATTTCCTTTCCCATATTACGGAAGGTTTCAACTATAATCTCTTCAAATATTTTCTCAGTCCCTTTCTTTTTCTCTTCTTCTTCTGGGACCCCTATAATTTGAATGTTGATGCGTTTAGTGTTGTCCCAGAGGTCTCTGAGACTGTCCTCAATTCTTCTCATTCTTTTTTCTTTATTCTGCCCTGTGGTAGTTATTTCCACTATTTTATCTTCCAGGTCACTTATCCGTTCTTCTGCCTCAGTTATTCTGCTATTGAGTCCTTCTAGAGAAGTTTTAATTTCATTTATTGTGTTGTTCATCATTGTTTGTTTGCTCTTTAGTTCTTGTAGGTCCTTGTTAAACATTTCCGGTATTTTCTCCATTCTATTTCCAAGAATTTGGATTATCTGTACTATGATTACTCTGAATTCTTTTTCAGGTAGACTGCCTATTTCCTCTTCATTTTTTTGGTCTGGTGGGTTTTTACTTTGCTCGTTCATCTGCTGTGTGTTTCTCTGTCTTCTCATTTTGCTTAACTTACTGTGTTTGTGGTCTCCTTTTCGCAGGCTGCAGGTTCATAGTTCCCATTGTTTTTGGTGTCTGCCCCCAGTGGCTAAAGTTGGTTCAGTGGGTTGTGCAGGCTTCCTGGTGGAGGGTACTAGTGCCTGTGTTCTGGTGGATGAGGTTGGATCTTGTCTTTCTGGTGGGCTGGATCACATCCGGTGGTGTGTTTTCGGTTGTCTGTGACCTTATTATGATTTTAGGCAGCCTCTCTGCTAATGGGTGGGGTTGTGTTCCTGTCTTGTTAGTTTTTTTGGCATAGGGTGTCCAGCACTTTAGCTTGCTGGTTGTTGAGTGGAGCTGGGTCTTAGCGTTGAGGTGGAGATCTCTGGGAGAGCTTTCGCTGTTTGATATTACGTGGAGCCAGGAGGTCTCTGGTGGACCAGTATTCTGAACTCGGCTCTCCCACCTCAAAGGCACAGGCCTGACACCCGGCCAGAGCACCAAGACCCTGTCAGCCACACGGCCAGGTACGTGTGGAGTTTCTTGCCTTTTGGGAAATCTGAGGTCTTCTGCCAGTGTTCAGTAGGTGTTCTGTAGGAGTTCCACATGTAGATGTATTTCTGATGTGTTTGTGGGGAGGAAGGTGATCTCCACATCTTACTCCTCCACCATCTTGAAGGTCTCCCAGCATGTGAACTTTTTAATTAAGCCTGTTTTAAAATTTATAGTTCTACATTATTAAATGAATTAGGAAAACAAAATGTTTATTTATTTTTAACCCTAATTTACAGAAGGTGCAATAAGCTTCACTAGACTTTTTTGTCAAGAACAGACACAGCTTTTCTATATGCAGTTATAAGAGCAAACCAAATGATGATAGTGGAAGTAACTCCAAAAAATGAAGATCAATAGAGTTCATAATGGTTTTACCACAAAACATATATTCTTGTATATTGAATTTGGTTTTTTAGTCAGTATTGATGGTGAAGTGCTAAAACTAAAGTATATTACTTCAGAGATGTACTGGTTAGTGCAGGATTAAAACCATTAAAAAAATAAAGAACATATGCAAATTTAAATCAAAAGAATTCTTTGAAAGAGTGTTGAATTCAAAAGCTGACAGTGAGAGATATTCAATAACTCTTACTTAAACATTATAATTCTATGACTTCTTATAGAGAAGTACTTTGGTTTGCTATGAAAAATAATCTATATTAATTCCCAAGTTATAAGTAAAAGATTACAACAAAGATGTCTGTTTGAACATGTTGGGTGTATCTGTGGCAAAGAAAGTAGCTCAAGTACTGTTTTCCAATGATAACATAGCTCAAAACTGGGAACTGGCTAATGGTAAGAAGAACGGATAATGGTAAGAAGCCAGTGACACATTTTTAATTGCAATTTGTTGAATGCACAGATATTGCTAATACAGCAATTCTTTTAGTATAACTATAATTTGAAGATGATGCTAATATGAAGGAAGATTTTCTTTTTTTTTTTCAGGCTCATTGCCAACAAACACAACTAGCTCTGAAATGTATAAACGTAGTCAGCAAATGTGGTTTGGAGTTCAAGCTTTATTTTATAATTATAAAGCTGACTATTTTAAAAATTGTTATTGTGTGGCAAGGCATGATATTTATTAAGGGGAAAAGTTCTCTTGAAACTGTGTAAACTAGAGAATAAACTCTTAGTGTATTTTCAGTTGGGCCCCAAACTTCTAAAGATGTGATTTTACAGCCATGCTTGCTCATTTATCTGATATCTTTGGTACTTTTAATTATCTTAATACTCCCATGCATTGAAGGAATGGAACATATTTTTTGATGGCAGATGAATCAAAGGAAAAAAACTGAAATTTAGAGGCTTGAAAGAACAGAATTTCTACAGGTTGTTATATGTTCCATTATTTAACAATAATTATCACTGAAAATGGTGATTGTCTTGATATTGTTTATCTTTAAAAAGTTATTATCAAATGCCTCATGTGCTTGAATATTGTGAATTTCATCTTCCACAAAATAATGCATAGAAATTTCCACATATGGTAAATTCGTGGCTTTGGAATTTATTTTTCACCTAAGTATAATTTGAATTTAACTATAACTTTATAGGATAAATTATTAAAATCACCTATTGATGAAGAATTTAACATAAATTTTGAATATAGAGCATCACTTACTTCATTTTAAATTAAAGTTAAAAACAAATATCCTAAGCTTTCTGAAATTACTTTAAATCTACCTGCCAACATACCTTTGTGAGACTAGTTCTCTACTACAAGTGTTATGAAAGGATAATATAGAAACAATTTAGTTATGCATTATCTCCTACAAGTACAATAGGTATCAATATACTCTATATCAGATAAATTAACAGGCAAGAAGCAAGCTTAATTTTCACATTAAAGACAAACATTTTATGTTTATGTTGTTTATTCAGAGTGAACATATAGGGGGTTAATATAGGGAGTTGTTTTATCACTTAAAACTTTTTCTTCTTGCGTTGAGTTATGACTGCAGAATGCCACACAGCTCATATAGCTATACTCTATATCAGGGGTCCTCAACCCCCAACCGCAAACTGCTATGGGTCCACGGCCTGTTAGGAACCAGGCCACACAGCAGGAGGTGAGCAGCGGGTGAGCCATCTAAGCTTCATCTGCTACTCCCCAACACTCCCCAATCATTCACATTACCACCTGAGCTATTCCCTCCACCCGCCCCACCCCAGGGAAAAATTGTCTTCCAGGAAACCAGTCCCTGGTGCCAAAAAGATTGGGGACCTCTGCATATTAATCATTTACAAGCACATTTTCAATGCATTATGTTTGATTTTTGTAATTCCTTTATTTCATCCTATTTTATTTGTTTTGCTTACATTTATTGAAATATAATTTTGTCTGTTGAATCTTACAGTAAAAAATTTGCTTTGTATTTAGTATTGTCTTGGTTTTTTATTTTTAATTCCAAAATAATTCATATTTATTGTATTTTACTAACGTATCAGTTGACAGCCCATTTGGAAATAAAAACTGGTCCTTCACCTCACAGATAGTTTGAGAAGCACTGCTCTAGAGTATTAATAAAGACACATAGAAGAGGCTAAAATATGGAGTGAATAGAGAAGGTGAGAGAGGGTCAGATGAAAGTGAAGAACAGGCTCGGAAAAGAAAAAGGGGAGGGGAGACATTGAAAGGGATAAAGGGTAGAGCACATAGTGGAAACTTGGAGTACATCACCTTCCATCTAGTCAGCTCCAAGGAATTTCCAGGTTACAGGTGCTGTCATACTTAAGGGAGGCTCTGGGGTCATGACAATGGAGGTCATTGGTGTTGAAGGTGAAACTACTTTGCCCAATGACAGCTATATGGACAATAAAGTCTCTGAGAGAAAAAATCCCTACAAGTCAGAAAAATAAAATGATAAAGAAAATGAAAAGTATGAAGGTGTAGTCTTGGAAGCAAATAGATCATGTCAAAATGGCGAGAGGAAAGTAACCATCAGATGTCATCAACTTCAAGGGAAGAGAGATTTTTAAACAGTGGTGGTGGAATAATGGTCTGGAAGAGGCATCAAGGAATAAGGAGGAGGCTGTCCCTCCTTGCACCTTGAGTAGGAGAAGTAGAAAAAAATTCACTTCCACTGTAAGGTCCTCTAATGGAAGAGGCACCTCCAGGAGAAAGTTCACTTGAGTTTCAGGGAACTGAAGCAGCGCTAGAAAAAAAATACGAAGCTTGTGCTATAAGTAGAGTTTCTACCTCACACGGGGAGGGGGAAGGAGTAAAGACAGTCCCAAAGTGGAAAAGTAGGTGTGTTAGGAAGGTTGGGCAAGCCGTATCAGCGTTAATTTCATGTATACCTAGGATGGCTACCTAAGGTAATAGGTGAACTGTATAAATTAAAAACACTGAAGTTCAGGAGAGTTAAGAAATCATGGGAAGTGTTGCTAAAAGGAGCTGTGAGTAATGAGAATTTTATTATTACAGAATTTCATGCCATTAAGAGGCCTAGAGTAGGCAAAATGATAACCTGCCCCCCACCCCCGACACCCGCATCAAAGATGTCCAAGTCCTAATACCCACAATCTATGGATATATTACTTACACAGCAGAAGTGACTTTGTTGACGTGGTTAAATTAAGAATTCTGAGGTAGAGGTAAGGAGAGTATCCTGGATCATCCAGGTCAGACCAATGTAATCACAAGGTCCTTATAAGAGGCAGGCAGTAGGAGTCAGAGTCAGAGGAAAGGAGAGGTGCTGATGGAAACAGACCAGAGAGATGCAGTTGCTGGCTTTGAAGATGGAGGAGGGGGCCAGGAGCCAAGGAGTGCAAGCAGCCTCTAGTAAATGGAAAAGGCAAGAAAAAAGAAGAAGTTCTTCCTTACAGCCTCCAGAAGAAAGGGGACCCTGCTGACACCCAGTTTTGACTGCTCCTCTCCCAAACTCTAAGACAATAAATGTGTATTATTTCAAGCCACTTTGTGGTAATTTGTTCCGGAAGCAACAGGAAACGAATACACTGCCATTATGTTTTAATTAAAAAGTGTAATTGTAATGATAAAATACATTATATTTTATACACACACATACACACAAATACATGCACAACACACACATATAATCACAGAGGATTTGCAAAATCCTGCATTACACCCAAGATATAAGCAAGTGCAAAATTAAACTATTTTACTTACTGGTTTGCTCTGAATTTTCAAGTTTTGTATAAAGTTGATAGATTAAAAAATTGATTTCTATTAATTAATCTAATCATAATGACAAATAACATTGAAAGGATGGATACAAAACAAATATAATCAATCTCCTAATTATAAAAGGATTACTAAAGTCAAAGTGTAAATATACAAAATTATCATTTAAAGGAAAAACTTTCCAAAGGAGTTCAATATAATAACATTAAAAAATTCAGAAGGAGATGCCTCTTAGAACTGAAAATGGAGAAACTCATTGCTGAGGACTTTGAAGTCTCTTAGAAATTTACTGATTTCAGAAAAAAAAGGTGCAGGAGTGTCACTACTAAGAGAGAAACCCGAGAGGCTTTGCACAAACATCTGTTTTTACTAGCCTTATTATACAGGAATAAAACCCTAAGTGGTCCTAAGGCACGGCCTTAGGATGTGCCCACCAACAGCTAAAACAGTCATTACACATGTACTGTGTTCTCACCCCTGCCCTAATGAAGTTTGACAGCCACCCAGTACTTTTTTATTTACATGCTTATTAAAGTCTCACAGGTAAAACGTTTCCGAATGTGTTTTCAGAACACGTTTTATTTTAGTGCTTTCAAATGTTTTGAGGATAATTGTTAGAGGGATGGGGAAAAAGTATAGGAGCTCAGCCTGAGAATAAAAATCTGTTATGGCATTTTAATGTCTAAAGACTCAAGAACTGCCAAAAGTTTGCTAATCGAGAAGCAGTAGAAATTCACAATCAGTCCCCAAAATATAAAACAACTCTATTCACTGCAAAAATATGTTTACTGCATTTACTTACTGGCTGTTTAGCACAAATGTTTTTTGTCCCAAAGTGGAAAAGCTGGCAATTCTTTAATTTCCAAAGTGCTCATTGAGTGCAGCTGTAGATATACAAGGCTTTTGTTAATGGCCTATCCAGGTACCATTTGCTTCTCTTTTGTCAGATACTGCCTTTATTTGAAGTCAACAGAAGCCCTTCCCCTTTTCCCTCTGGCACCATTTGTAGTTATTGGGTTCACAAGAGAAAGCACAGGCATCAGGGCATGGACTGATTTTGCTTTGAACCCATTCAGATGTAGTGTTGACATTTTTGGGATAACTTTAAATTTTTTGCTTCCTAATGTACCATAGTCTTCAAAAACAGCCCAGAATATTGCATCTGGGACTCATCGACATTAAAATATCTGCTACCCAGAGTAAAATTCCAACAATAACTACAGTTTTTTAACAGCTCAAGAAACACACCTTGTACTTGAAGGAATTTCACTGTCATTTTTAAAAGGCAATTTCTTTAGTTTAGCCATAGTCTCACCTCCCTTGTTGGATCCCAAATTTCCTTTTCAAGTATGAATCGTAAGGGGTCAGCAGAGTAGCACTGGCTGATAGAATCTCAGCCTCCCGATGCATGCATAGTCATCAGAGGAAAAGATTACCTTTAATGTATAGGAATAATGACTCCAAGAATCAGTAAAAGAATTCTGTTGCCCATAAAACTAAATCAAGATTACAGCTGCCTTATCTCCTCTTTTAGAATAAGGAGGTTTAGTGTTGAAGAGAGAGAAAAAAATAGTAAAACGAGTAAATTTTTTAGGAGTCCCAATATTTAATAAGTTATCATTTGTGTGCACAACTATTTTAAAAGGAGGGGAAACAATGAGGAAAAGGACCCTAAAGAGTTAAGTCTATAAATGCACTCTTGGGTGGTATAAGGGGATAAGCGGGAGCATATAAATCACAGGGGCATCACCATGTCACCTGGGGCTCAGCCCATCAGCAAAGCAGGCACTAGCTAAAGAGACACTCAGGTTCCTTCAAATGAGAGGACCTTTCTTTGAAACCCAACCTTTTCAGCTTCCACCAATTCAGCCCCCTTTTTACTAGCATTTTGCTACCACCTCTTCTTAAAAGACTTAAAAGAAACCACTAAAATAACCACCATAGAAGTCTTAGAGATTGTTACCTAGAGTGAGTATCACATTTATCCAAAAGAGTTCATATATCTGTTTAGCAATATTCCTCTGAGTAAAATAGGAAGCTCAAAAAGATGTTTGATGGAACAGGCATTTTGGGTATTTACTTCTAAGGCCACTTTAAACTTCACAGTAACCCTCTAAGGGAAATAAAACTCCTATTAAAGGCTTAATTAAGTTTAAAAGAACTCTAACAGGAAAACATTAAAGCCACACTGCCACTGCTGACTCCAGGCATTAATACCTATAAAGAATATCTAAGAAGCAGAGGTGGGCCTAGAACATTCAGAGATGTATGGATCTAAATTTCTGCTTCCACACTGCATTTTTAGCCATTATGTTGGTGCAAGACTGAAGACTCTAGAACATTCTGAAGCATTAATCCTTCAACAACCTCTGTGGATTTTATTTCCCATCACTTGTTTTCTTCTAGGCCTAGAAGCTTGATCATTATAGAAGGTGATGATGGGAGGTTACATATGGAAGGAGGTATATCAGGTCAGTGCCAACAGGTCAGGAAGGCAGAAGTTCTAAAACTAAATAAACTTCCAGTTATAAAATGAATAAGTTCTGGGGACTAGTGTACAGCATGGTGATTATAGTTAATAATACTGTATTATTAATTTGAAAGTTGCTAAAAGAGTAGATCTTAAATGTTCTCACCAGAAAAAAAAAAAAAATGGTAACTATGTGAAGTGGTGGAAGTGTTAGCTAATGGTGGTAATCATTTTGCAATATGAGTGTATCAAATCCACACATTGTATACCTGAAACCTACACAATGTTATATGCAAATTATACCTCAATAAAGGAGGAAAAAATTAATTAAATGTATGTTAACATGGTCCAAGAAATATGTACTATTCAAAAACACTTATCTTCAACAATCCCTTAAGCTTCTGACCTTATTTCCCCCCCAACTTTCCTTAAAGATAATCAGCAAAACACATTTTGAAAAATGGATGGCAGAGAGAAGAACCAAATTTGAGCAGAACCCAAACTCAGCCTTCAGAGTGTGTGTTTCTGTATGTGAAGGAAGAAGAGGGGGAGGTGGGAGAAAAGAGGGGCGGGATGTGAGTTTGCGTCATTGTGATGAGAGCTAGACACCTCAGTTAGCCTGCCAACTGATGATCAAATGGGAAACTGTTGTGCTCTGTTTCAGAACTGATTGACATTTTAATTATTCTACAGCTGGAAGTGTTAATCACACCAGAGAATGAGGGCATAATTCCCAGCTGGTAAAATTTCACACAATAGCTTGGCAGGCACCAACGTGCAGATAGTTTAAATCATTTGTTAAAGAAAAAAAAATCAATATTTAAAATCCCTTCACAAATTAAACCAGCAACAGCAGATTTATAGTTAAAAATCTCCTTAGCTATGGTCTGTACTTCTTATTTTTGACTGCCAGAGAGTCAAAACATTTTATGAATCTGAGGAAATTACAAATTTAAATATAACTAATTTGAATAGTGTGAGATGATTAAAAGAAATTAAAATAATTAATTTAGTTTTGTTTATAAAATGAAAACTATTACTATTCAAACTGATGCATTATTCTTATTAACACAAGCCTCTCTCTCAGAAAGCCCATGTGGTCTTTAACTGATTAAATGTCTCAAAACACATGTTTAATTCAGAGAAACATTTGTTTAAGTTAGTTCTTTACATACTTATCTGATCATAAGAATCACCTAGACTGTTATTACAAACTCTCTTAGAACTTCCAATTTGATAGCTCTGGAATGAGCCCTAGGAATCTGAATTATCAAAAAAGACTCTGGGTGATGCTTTTTTAAAATCAGACAAGTTTGGAAATATTGGAATGCATATTTGGATTTTTAATTAAACTTTATTTAGTTCTATTTGCATATATAGAAAATATCTGTTTTTTCCCAAATTTATTCTGTCTTTTCTATCTTTTTCTCTACAAGAAAGAAACAACTACCAAAGTTAATTAAAATACAAAATTTCTACCTATTAGTTTTGATGATAAAAAATAAACTTGAAAAAAATTTTCCATCAAATTATAGTAAAAATTCTAGTTTTGACATGTAGTAAAACTTTCAACAGTCAAATATTTTTCAAATTTTAACTTAGTTGGAAACCCTGAGAATGTGAATGTGCTTTCCTTTTAACAGAATGAAGTTTTCAACAGAAAACGCGTTCTAAGAGGAATACTATTAACTTATATATTAACATTTTGTCTTCAAAGCAAGTTTTTCTCTAGATTTTCCTTAATCTGTATGAAAGTGTCAAGCTTCAAAAATAATTACAAAGATGTTTTTAATACAAGTGAAATACACACCAACCAAGGTATGCCAGTGCCCCTGATTAATCGGAGAAAGTCTTCAAGGAAAGGGCTGAGCTGTCCAACATTTGTGCACCAGGTTTTATTCGAAGTAAAAAAGTAACCCTGAGATAGCTATTACTATTATCATTATTATAATCCCCATTTTACAGACAAAGAGATGGAAATATAGTGAAAATAATTTATCCAAGATTACACATTTATCAAGTTATTAACTAGCAGATATGAGAACTGAACCTATGAATTCTGGCTTTAAAAAAAAAAAAAAACAGAAACCCAAACCTTGTATCTACCTCTATAATACACTGCTACTTCATTTTTTATCTTTCTCCTAAATATGTTGATGAAATGCAATCATTCTTAAGGTGGTATCCTCCATAATCCAATAGACTTTTTTTTTTTTTTTCCCAATTTCAGGATAAAAATCTAAAAATATTGACAGCTTTCGGTTTAACAGGTTGTGGAGCCCCCATGTGTCAGAGGTTGTCCAGGGCACTCAGCAAGCTGCTACTGCTGCTGCTATAGCTGCTGGATTTAAACCTAGGAAGGTAAGGAAACAGTGGTATGGCAATAAATAGAACTGACTTTCAGAACTAAAGGTTTAGGAAGACATTCTCAGAAAGTCTTCAAGTTGTGAAATAAATGGATCTGATTGGGTTATGTTTCAGAGATCCCTTAACTAAACTGAGGAAGTAGGGACTAGACTGGTGGTGATCACCATATTTGAAAAGGATCACCTTCCCATTCCACACCCATTTCCTCTCCCCCATCCCTTTGCTTCAGCAAAGAAGTGGCTTCTTGTTCTGTCATCTAACTTTTTTTTTTTTTTAATTTACTTGGCCGTGCCAGCTCTTAGTTGTGGCACGTGGATCTTCATGTACGGGATTTTTAGTTGCAGCATGTAGGCTCTAGTTCCCTGACCAGGGATTGATCCCAGGCCCCCTGCATTGGGAGTACAGAGTCTTAACCACTGGACCACCAGGGAAGTCCCTGTCATCTAACTTTTAATGGGAAAAATTATTTTTTAAAAAATAACATCATTCTAAGACCTATGTTGTTCTATTTCAACAAAGAAGTAAGCTCAGCCTGACTTTTAGAATAAGATTTACTTTTAAAATAAGAAAATAGTTGTCTATAAATGTTGTACACTCTGAATTTGTTTCTTAAGAAAACTGAAGCAAACTGACTCTGCTCCATGTTGTGAAGCCTGGCCCTTGGGTTGCTGATTTACAAGCTTGACGTCTACATGTTGTATCTTTTTATGTTCCAGTTTATCATGCAGATATGCAGACCTCTTAAGCTATTAAGACATCATCATTGACGTTGCAATTTGTGTATATGTTTTATACCTCATTAAATTCTCATCTTTCTAGCTCACAGCAATAGGCTTCTGGCCTAGGCTACAACATAATCTCAAAACATAATGAAAAATGTAAAGGCGTCACAGAGAAAGTTGATGGTTGAAATCTTTACCCCAATCAATGATTTATTGGTGATAATAGCTTTATGGTCAAGTAGAAATTTGTCCATGGCACAATTCAGGTAATTTCTAAAAGCAGAAGTTTAGCATCCCATCAGTAAATCTTTCTGTTTTGAAAAAGAGCTGTATAAATGGCACATAGAATAACAGTATGGACTGCTTCTCTACAAAATGATAAAGTTTTAGATTATCTAGTAAATGGATAATTTTTTGCAATCGATGGTATTTTCCCACTTCTGCAGTTAATAATTCAGCAAGGCAAGTCTTCCCTCTCAATCTTATGATGTTATCATGAAGAAATGTCTCATGCAATTCCAGACACTAGAGATTGTTTGAAATTTTCCCTGACCGGGTGATTAATCCCAGCCCCTGACTCAGTGCCTCAGACACAGCGGGAGACCAAGAAAGATCTATTGGCTGAAAATAGACAATTCATTTAACTGAATAACTGTTACCTAAAATAAAAAATCACTGCCCACAGTTTACAGGAGGAAAGAATAATTAAGAAATTAAGAGATTCATTAATTATCCTTGCATACTTCTTTTTACAAAGCTATTCATCTGTTTGTTTAAACATATATATATATACAATTTTTTTTAAAGAAAGGTAATTTTACAAAACATCTGTAGAGAGGAGCCTGGATTCTTTATATGAAGTGAAAAAAACTGAGTTTTCATAATTAAAATATTGAAATAAATTTATTTTCAAACATAAAAAATACTTGTATAGACATATAAGGAGAAATTCATTATAACCTCTTATAAGAGAATATTTTTCCAATCTGGCTATAAAGTGATAAATGTTTGTCCCAAAACTTTGACCTTCTAGTTCCTTCGGCCAACTACAACTATCACTATGAGTATATTCAGACTATGAAATATTTGTAAGATATTAGCTACAGCTTACATATAAATTGTTATATGTATCAGACTTGTGGTTGCCAAAGGGGACGAGGTTGGAAGAGGGATGGAGTGGGAGGGAGGCTGGTGTTAGCAGATGTAAGCTATTATATGTAGAATGGATAAACAACAAGGTCCTACTATATAGAACTATGTTCAATATCCTACGATAAACCATAACAGAAAAAAATATTTTAAAAAGAATATATATGTGTGTGTGTGAATCACTTTGCTGTACAGCAGAAATTAACACATTATAAATCAACTATACTTCAATAAAAAATAAATAAAATTGTTATATGCAACAATCCTAAAAATCTAACAGGCCTGCAGAGATGGGTTTCTCTTTCAAGATACTGACTCAGTCCTAAGGGTAGTTGGCAGAGGAGATTGTAAAGCCAGGCCCTGAGAGACTCAACCTCAAATCCATCTTGCTTCAGTGTATACACAGATTACAGTAAATAATATATGGGCTAAACAAATGATAGGGAATATCAACAAAATAGTAACATTTGACAAAGAATAAACCAATGGCAAAAGATAAACATTTGGCAAAGAATAAATGCCAACTTCAGATAAATAAGATTACGTTTAGGACAAAAAGAGAATAGGAAAAAATAAGGCATTCTTTGCAGAATGGCTCTTCATGAAAAATACATTTTTCACTTTTTTTTTTTCTCTTTTCTACTGCTCCTAACCCAGATTTTTCAGACAGGGACCAGAGTAAAAGGAGAGCATCAGTTGGCTGCAAATAAAACACCTGTGATTCCTTCACAGCTAGGATCAACCCCTTGAGTGTCTAGTGTCAAGTGTCTAGTGCAACGTCAAGGAAATAGTAGCCAATCAATAAACATTTGCAAAATTAAAAGTGAAATATGTATCATGCTACTGCCAACAAAACTCAGCTTTTAGCAAGGTGATCAGAGATGCAAAACTACCGGCACTGAAGTATCTCTTACCCATAAATCCTGCGGAATTTATTTTAACACAGTCTCACCAGTGGGTTTTTGTTTGTTTTTGTGTAAGAGAAAATTTGGTTCATACATCTGATTTATTTCTTCTTTGATCAACGAGGATATTTTATGAAGGTCACAAAGGCCCAAGAGGGTTTTATAAAAGACTTGTTTATGAACTATTTAAAAAATTGTTTTCTTAGAAACTGGTATGATCTTTCTCTTAGCATAAACAATTTTCCTATACATATTACGTTTTTTTCTGAAAGGAATCTGAACTCTGAAGTTAACATTTGTTTGTCTTTTTCATTAGCTGGCCTACAAAGAGTGAATGTGACACAGAATGCAGACACCCACAGGCAGGAGCCAGACGATACTTGGCGTATGGATCTCACACGCCGTCATGATGGAAAGATAACACCATTCTTTTTGAACTCTTGATCATCCAAGCTGCTGCTATTTGTATATCTATGACATACCCCATCTCATAAGGCACGAGTTAACGTACTCTTAAAATATTGTATTACATAGGAATATTACATATGCAGCAATCATTGTAAATTGAATCAATTCTGAACTTTAGGGAAAAAAAATTAGGAGTCATATGACTGAAATGCCAGTATTTATGACCCTACTGCTTCTAGTTTTCTTCTTGGACCATGTGCAAATGAAACACAAGTTACGAGCAGGATGGGTGCGAGTACTTCATGTTCTGGATAGAGGGTAATGAGTCATCTGGATTTGATGTTGATAATAAAAGAACTGAGGAATTCCACAGTCAGCATCCGGAGAAAGTGACAAGAGAGAAAGAGCTACCCAGGGATGTGTTTATTTTCAGAGTTTTGAGAAGTGGGTAGGGAGCATGTGCTCACATTGCTCAAGAGCTGGGTGTCTCTGTGTTTGTTTGGACATGAATAGGGATGGCCAGTTACCATCAGACCAGAAAGCCCTGGTTGGGTGGGGAGGAACTGCAGAGATGCCGCTCTGCACCCAGTTTCCACGAGTGCAGTGTAAGTGGAGGACTGATCTCATAACAGGGCAGGCACTACATTTTCTAAAAAATGAAACCAAAGGTCAGAGGAAAACCAGAGGAAAATGGTGAGCTTCCCTGAGAACTCAGTTACACCAGTATTTAAACTCCCCTGCATCGAAGTTAGAATTGGTCTCATATTCTAGAGCAGAACTGACCCCATAGATGGGGTGGGTATGAGGGGAAGAGTTACCTGAGCCAGAGAGCGGAGTCCAGGGCAGAAGGCTACAATTAACTTCACCCTCAACTCCTTTCTTTTCTTCCTCTTTGAATTCTGGTCCAGTTTCTAGCACTTCACTTAGGTCATGTCTTAATTCTAAAGCTAACAGCATCTTTTAAAATGCCAAAGGGCAACTTGGTATAATGAGTATGCCCAGCCTCTTTAAAAGGAAAATTTGGGCTTCCCTGGTGGTGCAGTGGTTGAGAGTCCGCCTGCCAGTGCGGGGGACACGGGTTCGAGCCCTGGTCTGGGAGGATCCCACATGCCGCGGAGCGACTGGGCCCGTGAGCCACAACTACTGAGCCTGCGCGTCTGGAGCCTGTGCTCCGCAACAAGAGAGGCCGCGACAGTGAGAGGCCCGCGCACCGCGATGAAGAGTGGCCCCCCGCTCTCCGCAACTGGAGAAAGCTCTCGCACAGAAACGAGGACCCAACACAGCCAAAAATAAATAAATAAATAAAAATAAAATTTATTAAAAAAAAAAAGGAAAATTTTTCTTTTAGACCGCCAAGACTTCATTCACACCCCCTAATTTTAGTGGGGGAAAGACCTGGTAGATGACTAAAGACATGCTAATATTGGGATGCTATTACTTCTGAGCGATTTATCAGAATTCTAGCATCCTTAAGAAATAAAAAATAAAAGAATGGATCTTTCTTTCAGTAAATATTTCTTGAGGCTGTAGCACTGTGCTGGGCACTGAAAGAGCAGTGAGCTACAGTCAAGCTTCCTGACCTTAGGGAGCTTACAATCCATCAGGGAAGGTAAGCAGATAAAGAGATGGTTGCAACTATTCTGAGAGGGGAAAGGCAAAGTTCTGCGGGAGCACACAGCCAGGCACCTTGTCTGCAGAAAGAGCCAAGGGCACGGAGGAGGCGTGGGGATGGGGAAAGGGGCAGCGAAGAGTATTTCAGGCAGAAAGGACATTTTGTGTGGAGGTCTAGAAGCAAGAGAGCAAATGATACCCTGGAAGAACTGAAAATTCAGCCTTCCTAGAACTCAGAGCACCAAATGGGTTGGGAGACTATTGGAGGAAAGGCTCCAGAATCAGGTGGGACCAACAGTCAGATTCTGCTTTAGGATCTGTGATGGGGTCTAGGTGTCTGCATTTTTTAAAGCCTATTCTAACAGTTAAAAGAATTGAGAGTCTGTTCTTAACAAGCTCCTTTCGTGCCATGAAATTCTTTCTTTAAAGGTTTAAACCCATTACTCAGTGACATCTTGTAGTTAGCTGCCTTTTACCCTCACTACACAGCTGTCTGGGTCTTGGTGAGCAGACTCAACGAGCTGGTAAGAATGAGATTCTAGCTGGTGTTTCAATCACTGTGGTCCCTAAAATTCCTATGACAAGACACCTTGGGCCGTAAATTCCCAAGTTCCACCCACCTTATTTGAACAAGAATCCCCAGCAGATTGTGATGCTGTTACTAAAGGACCATGGTGTGAAGCACTGACACATACATTTGAAATAGGTTAGTGATATTTTACGCCTTTTAAAGGAATGTTTATTTTTTAGAAATCTAAATTGTTTTTTCCATATAGTCTATTTGAAATTTTTAAATGCTGATTGAAAAAAAAAATAAAGCCAAATACAGGATTTTGGAATTTTCTTTCTCCATTCTAAAAACACTTTCTCCAAAAGAAAAGTGATTTTGGGGGGTGGGGCTTTGAATTTAAGGGATTGCTTTAGGAATATCATTAAAATATTTAGTAAACATTTTCAGAAATAAGTTTTTAAAATATCTGTTTTTACTCTTTTCCTAATTTTTTTTTTCTCCATGATAGTGAAAACACTTAATCCACTCAGGGGATTAATTTCATGTAAAGTTTCATGTCTTAAAACCGAATTCATTTTTTCACTGGCATTGAACACAACAGCATCTGCAAGCCATTAAAAGGAAATTCCTTTGGAAAGCACTATAGTTTGATTCTACTGAATGATTTTTCACTTGGAATGAAGTCATTCATACATTTCATGATATTTTAAATGCAGCTATAACTTAAATTAGTAAGAATAAATTTTATTTTAGTCAATATCTTATAAATCAGGTTTCACAAACTAGTTTTCTAATACTTGGTATATTCTTGAAAGGCTTTGGATGTTCATTTTTATATTAAAATTATCTTTTAATCATTGTTATTAAAAGTTTCCTTATTTTAAAAAGACACTCTAAAATAGTAAAGGAATTCTTTGAAAAATATTACCCCCCATGTCACCAGCTAAAAAAAAATTCTGTATCATAACATCCAATGATTTTCCACAATAAAATATATTTTACATAGCTTAAAGGGCCTTAAAAAGGAGTACATGCAACAAATCCTGTTTTCTCACATTTCAAAACTAATTTCAGAGTTGAGTAGATTCATCCATATATTTATATACATATAATTATGCCCCCAGATTATGTTAAAAGTCACCTATATGAAAGTCTAATATTCATGCAGCCTGGGAACAATTAATAATATTAAAAAATAGAAAACACTACATTTTAAAAATGTGGTCAACTTTTTGAATCTTTTTTCTTTAACAAAAAATAGTACTAAAACAAATGAATTGTTTAAGGGAACCCTCCTTTTCTTTAAAAATCTCATTTTAAAATCCTTATATCCCTACAATCCTGCTTATACATGAATTTTGTGTCTCTCTGTATTTGTGTACTAACTGGAAACAGGCATGAAAAGAATAAAGACATTTAAGGAGAAAATGAATTAACCCTCTTTCTTACAACAGTAGAAACATATCATTTCAAGAAATCATTTAATCGTTTCATAGAAAACTGCTTAACTTTAGAAACCATTAGTAAATATTCTAAACCATAAACTTGCTCCCTTGCACAGTACTCAGACATTCTTAAGTCTTTTTTGAAATGCTCTGCAGTCCTTGACTGGTTCTCATTTCACTGCTCAGTCAAGAGATAATACACATTTTAATTTAGGACTAGGAAATATGAGGTCAGAATAAGGCAAGGGGGAAATGTGGTCTCACAATGTGATCTAAAGGTAGTATAGGCAAACATTGACACCCCACTCCCAGAAACATATTAATATTTAAAAAAATGGAGTCCTTTCAAATCAGATATTGGAGTGTTTATAAAAAATAGAGAAAAAATTATATAAGTATATATAATATATATAAGTATATATGAATACATATATAAATATATATATGTCACCCATTATGAAAAAGTAAAAACCTTTACAACCCCTTGTACCATGGATCAACATTGACCAATTTTTTTTTGAAAAAAGAAGTGTTTTAATTCTTACCTAAGTCTTATAGAGAAAAGAATTATTGGACATACTCTTTCTTCTTTATTTTTCCAAGGAGAAAGGAACAAAACAGTTTTTATGATAAGTGTGAAGTGTTTTATTTTACCTAACTAAGGATTCCAGCCTTTCATAACAACACTACCATCTGCTGGAATTTAAGAATATTATTGCACAAAGCTTTGGAAGCCGTGGGTTGCATTTTTACAACTATTGGCCTAAAATGGTTTTTACTGTATATTTTTATAAAGCACTGTCTATTTCCAAAATGGAGGAGTTTACTAATACTTGCAATCCCCCCACACCCAAGTCACACACACTGGGGAGAAAAATAAAAGAACAGCTTTAACTTCTCCCTCTCTCGATTTTCTGGACCTCCCCATCCATTTATAAATATACAAAATAACCCATTCATTCAAAAAATAGCCAGTGACCATTGACTACGTGCTAAAAATATGCCACACAACAAGAACATAGAGTCAAATAAGATACTGTTCTCCAGGTCTTAGTCTACTTGTAGACCCAGACCTATAAGACCTATAAGTAAACAATGGTATTACAACCTGGGAAGTGCCATCATCAGGGCACTGAGGCTAGAACAAGGAGCCTTACCTATTGACAGACTAGGATAACACCTGGATGTAAGTACTGGGAGAAGGGAGTTTTCCTGAGGAGCAAATACATATCTGAAGTCTTGAAATCTGAGCTGGAATCAGACAGACAAGGCAAGGACATGTAAATTTGGAAGAGCTTGACAGGTCAGACTTGAAAGCAAACTTTTCACACAATGGTCATCTGTGTATATTTACACCTTACTTATTCTTCCATTCATTCAATGGATGATTTTGATTGAGCATCATCAGAGGTGAGGCTAGGAAAAAGACTTTACAATACATAACTGCAAAACATACGATAAGTGTGATAAGAATGTGCACAGTCAGAACATTCATTCATTTACTCAGCTATGGCCCACGAATGTCGAGATACTAGAGATAAATGATATCATCCATGCCTTCAAGGAACAGGAGAAACATTTCTAAATAATCACATAAAATACAATGTGATAATTTCATCAAACTCTATACAGAGGGGAAAAAAAATGAAATGTCTCTAATCTCAGGGGATGCTATGCTCCATGGAGAAATAGCCTTAAAGAATCTGAAAAATTACTTTGCATCCACTAATTAGATAAGACAGGATGGTAAAGGTTATACGCTTGAGATGTGCAGTTAAATGGACAAGGACTGAATCAATTTCCACTCTAGTTGAAAGTTCATTAATCTCTCAGAGCCTTAGTTTCCTATATGGGAATAATAATAGTAGCTGCCTCGGAGGGTAATTACAAGGTTAAATGAACTTAATGAATGTAAAGTGCTTAGCACAATGCCTGGCTCAGCTGATCCTTGAAAAATATTGGCTCTTTCTCCTTCCTTTCCTCCTCCTCTTCTTCTAACTTTATTCAGCTTGTGAAAGCACCAGCCAGTCAGAAAGAATACATAAGCAAAAGCACGGGAAGTATGAATTAACGCAGCATGCTGGCCTGGTGAGGGAACTGCTAGCGATCAGATATCCATCCAGACACCCATACCTATCCTTCAGTCAGCAAATACCGGATGCCTATTTTGTCTCAAGCCCAACCTCACATGTTCTAGTGTTCTAGGGGCTGCGATTGAAAAATGTGCAGAATACAGAGAACCAAATAAGTGAGTGGCCAATTTGCCTGGTTAGGAGTTTGCTAAGAAAGGCTTCATAGAAAAGCTCACATTCGAGCCCCCTTAACAGAGGAATTGAGAGCTCAGCCAGTTGTCTGTGCTGGGGATTGGAAGGCATTCCAGGCCCCTTAGTTCAAATGTAGCCTGGGCGCATGGGTCTTAAAGAACCTTTGAATTAATGTAGAGAGAAAACTCTATCTCTTGACTTAGCACGTGAAGAACAATATAAGAAGTCAGTAGCAGATGGTGTAAAGACACGGTCTGGAAGCCTGGAAGCCACTTAAGAGGGCATCCTGCCAACAGAAGCCTTTCCCTGTTACAAGAAGTAAAGGCCAGCATTAGATGGATTTTCATTCACCAAGGGTCAAACTGGATCTTCTGAAATAGAACAGCTACATATAAAAATTTTATTAAAAGATTTAATACTGCTAATGTATCAGGTTATCTTCACTAACCCCAGGGTCCTTTCACAGGCATGCTACATAAAGTATGCAGGAATGTTGAATCAAATTATAAACTTTATTTCTAAATATATCCCCCTTAGGCATCCTCTCAAAAAATGCATTCAATTCTATCTTAAAAAAGTTATGCATACAGGCCTAAATTTGCCATCACGTGTATCTCTATGAATACTGTTCTTTTATGAGACTCTTATTCTAGCCAGCAGTCATGTCCCTAGAAAACGGTGGGGAGAGTTAAACACGGGTTCTGATTTGTATTGTACATGTAAAACAATAACTCTTCATGATAAATTTACATAACCCAGGATCAAGAAGCTAAGAAAGATTACATACTAAGAAAGATTACTCAAGCCGTGCCTTAGAAGAAAGGTTCAAAACAACTGAGACAAAAACCAAAAAGGCATTTAAAATGGAAACACGGGGTGTTTTTTTTTTTTTTTCCAACAGTTTTGCTTTAAGTTTGTGCCTGCCCTTCATGCCTTGAAGGAGCTTACATAGCTCCTTCCATCTCACCAGCCATTCTTGGCCCCTTTTTCTTTTCTGACCCTCTGCTGAGTTGGAATTTTCTGTCAGTTTGCAACTAAGTGTGGAGTTGCCATTGTCAGGATTAGGAGCCAGGAAGTGGGAAGGTGGAGGCCTCATGGTGATGCTGGCTGACTTGACCTCTGGGGAAGAGGAAGGCTTGAATCACCCCTGGTTTTGAAATCACCCCCCTCAACTTTATCATTCCAGCAAGAGCAGTTAAAGGAAGTTTGCCATTTTCTATCCCTTTTCTTCACTGTGGAGCAGCAAATATTAGAAGCATCTGAGGCAAAATTCAGACCAGTAATAGATTAACTAGGCTCTCACTACAAAGAAAAGTAAGACAATAAATAGGAAATAAATGGCTGAAAGGGTTTTCTCAAGCAGCAGAAATCCAAGAAGGCAGAATGCATAAAAGAAGAACATAAAGAAGAGAGATACAAAGAAAATATGTGAGGCACCATGGAGAGGCCTGTGAAATAAAGTCTTAAAAAAAATACAAAGACAACCAAAGAAAGAATAGTGTTGTGAAGGACTCTGGAAAAGGAAAAAAAAAAAAAGAGCCAAATCAGAAAGAAAAGGAAAAGTATAAAAATTCAAAGAGAGAAAGGGAACATTAAAAGACGCTGAGCTCTCACGTGAGGCCACTGCACCAGAAAGCCCTGTCTTTTTGCCAAGACTTTGAAAACATAAAAAAGCTTAAAATGTGTTGTCATTAGGCATCGGATTAAAGTTCCAGAAGCCTTTCAGATGCACATGCTTTTAAATATCATGATAAATTATGCATCTATGACACAGATTGGGATGGCTTGGCCTTCAAGTAATCAATAATTCAAAAACTATGTGCATGAACCTCATCTAAATGGGAGTTTCAAAGTTGGATTCTGAAAGAATCCCTACCATCAACAAGAAAGATGTGCCCAGCAAACTATTTAGCTTCTCTCATAAGAAAAAGGAGTAGCTTTAGCACACACTTGTATATAGAATGCTGGGGTATTTCAGCTGAATATTTTGTGCTAAATTGTCAGATGAATTATTCATGGATTTTCAAAACTTTCTCTTTTTTTTCCGAATTGTAAATTTTCCATCAAGGCTCTGGAACCACCAGCTACATGACATCTTACAGATGATTTCCATTTCTTGGAACCATGCCAGTGTGAATGTTGAGCAAGCCCGTTGAAGAAAGGAGCAGGAGTTTTTAAGCCTAGCAACATCCAAGATATGACCAGACATTTTTTCTAATATGCTGCTGTGTCAACATAAAGAAAGTATGGTGACACTAGTACTTATTTAGCAGTTTCTATTTCTACTCAAAATATCTTCCTCTAGACTTAAACAGAGTTGAGCTATTGCCAAGTGAGATACAAGGCAATTGCCACAGTTATGTGAGATGTTGTATAGACTTTAAATCTGACATTTGAAATTGCTTCTAATTGAAGAGCTGCAAGTTGTAGTTTAACTAATACATGCACAGTCAAACTCCTTTCTTGGAAAGCTAGAAAACTGAAGATACTTTTTATCCCCAAAATTAATCTCTGCTATCTTCTGGGATAACAGCATTCAAACTTAATTTTAGGCTCAATTTTTTAGCCAATAAGTGTGAGTCTTAATTTAAGGAATTTCTTCAACTCTCTAAATCAAGTCACAGTCAGAGCCTTATTTCAAAACCATAGGCATAGACTAAGAGGGACACTGTAAATTGGCCTTACGACATATTTGTTAAATACGCAAATTAAACCAGTCTCTCTACCCTCACTTTCCCAAACATAAATCTCTCAGCTTAACTGCCTGAGTGCAGGTATGGTGATTTTCTCTGTGTTTCAATTTCCAGCAGTTAAAATTCCATTTAACTAGGGCATTTTAGCTGCTCGATATTATACTGATGCAATTGCATTACAGAAATTATGTACTAAGGATGCAGTGATTAAAATTGATATTTGACTTAATTACAGGGTACAGTACATGGATATTTGAATGTAACTTAATGGAAAACAAGATGCTTTATTTGTAGCGTTTATCCTTGCAGGAAGCTTGCTTGTTAGTAGCTGTTGGGCCAAGTCTCAAGCTACTGACTCTTCAGGAGGAATACAGAAGAATGTGCATAAATATGAAGTTAATGATGTAGTTATCCAGCTAACGACATGAAAATTTAATATATTCCCTTCTAAATAGTGTCTCTCACAATGTATCATCTTAATTCTATTACACCTAACTAAAGTAAACAGTCAGCTGACAAATTTTCAGGGCACTATACATCAAAGAGCAAATATATTATGTGAAATATGTCAGCATTTTGACTAGTAAAGAAAGAAGTAGAAAAGCGACGACTACAAGAAGGAAAGGCATAGTCCCATAATTACATGGAATTCAACTGACAAGTAACACCTAGAAGTCATTCTTCCTTCAATGAAAAAAGACCTGGTTCTAGCGATGCAATCATTTATCTTTTTTTCTTTGCTTTCTTTCCTTCTTTTTTTTTGTTTTTACAAAGCCACATTCAAAGTAGTGTTTTATATTTAAAAAATAATACATCGTTTAAAATTCTGGTTAATTGCTTCAAATAAATACCTCTAAAACATTCACTGTGGTTAATAAATAAGCCACCATAAACTGTAATTTGGTTTAGTTTCAAGTTCGGCTTTTTCACTAAATATGTATATACACACACACACACACTCACACACACATTCCAGTTACCCTAATTTTGGGAGTGCAGAGCAATAATAAATTTTAAATAAATTTAAAGACAGATTTATCTACATATACCATACGCATTTGATTCAAATTGATAATATATCTCTTTCAAATTTGAAAGAATTGAACTAGCTTTAACATGGGGAAAAACATGAAAACAGAAACAGGAAGAGGCATCTTCATTCAATAGGGGTTGTGATTCAAATGAAGCTTTACTCTGGAAACATATTCAGTGTCTCTCTTCTATGAGTCACTCATCCAGCAACCTCAACTATCAATACATCTGGGAAAGAGTCTGAAGAACCCAACAGACGTTACAAAGTTAGTGACCACTTGTTGACCACATATTTACTCTTACTTAAAACAGAAATAAGCTTAGTCACCCAGTCTATCAGACTCAGTACATTAGAAGAAGTAAATATAAAAGAGTGAAAAAAGGGGAGATGAGAGGTATGATCATGGGTTCAGCATCAAGAAATGGCAGCAATAGCCTTGACAATGAGGGAAGAAACAGAAACTGGAAAAAAGAATTTTAAAAGTTTTGCCACTTCGAACTCCGGGACTTTGGCCATGCACTAATATCTCTGGGCCTCAATATCCTCATTTTACCCCACAGATACCTCATATTACCTCATAGGGTTGCTGAAGATTAAATTAACTAATATATGTAAAGCACTTGGAACAGTGCCCAGAGCATACTGAAAACTCAATAAGTGTTAGTTATAAAATGCCTAAGAGTCTAAGACTACTCGAAATAGAGGCAAGTAGCCCTGTCTGGCCCGGTAGTCAAAAGGAATGGAATGCTGATCTTTCCATTGCTTCGTGTGATCACCCCATGCCATTGTGGCTTTTGGAAATTGCAAAACTCTTGCAAAAGAAGGAATGAGAAGAGAGTGTGTGATTGTGATTTATAATAAGAAATATATATTTGGTCTTTTTCTGACATAGAGCTCCTAAAACCCTTAGGATTTCCTAAGTGTTGAGAGTGATAAAGGTATCTTTTGTTATGTTAATGAGATGACTTTGGAAGTCAACTAAGGATGGGGGCTGGTTGCCAGGAGAGCCAGTCACTGATTAGAGGGTTGGAACTTTAAGTTCCACCCCTCTGACCTCTGGGGAAGGCAGAGGGGTTGGAGGTTGAATTAATTGCCAATGGCCAATGATTTAATCAATCATGCCTACGTAATGAAACCAAAGCCTCCCAAAACAGGATTCAGAGGGTTTCTGGGTTGACAAACACGTTGGAGATGTGGAGAGTGAAGATGACTTGGAAGCTCCTTTCCCCATGCCTTGCCCTGTGTATCTCTCCCATCTGGCTGTTCCTGAGTTGTATCCTTTTATAATAAACCAGTAATCTAGTAAGTAAAATGTTTCTCTGAGTTCTGTGAGCTGCTCTAGCATATTAATCAAACATGAGGAGTGGTCATAGGAACATCTGGTTAATGGCCAGTGGATCAGAAGTCCAGGTTGTTACAACCTGGTAACAACCTGGACTTCTGATTGGTATCTGAAGTGTATGTGTGTTGTGGGGAAAGGACAGTCTTGTAGGACTGAGCACTTAACCTGTGGAATCTGACACTACTTCAGAGTAGATGGTGTCAGAATTGAGATAAATTGTAGGACACCCAGCTGGAATGTGAGAATTGCTTGGTGGTATGGGAAAAAAAATAACAACCAAAAAAAAAAAAAAAATGCACATAGGAAATTGGTCCCAGAACCTTTAGACTGCCTGATCTGATTGCTAATTGTGTTTATACTGCTGAAGTAAAGCTCAAAGCCAAGAGGGGAAATACATGATATATATATATTTTTTTTTTTTTTCCAAGTAAAGTGATTTATTTTCATTTTTTTAAAATTGAGGTATAGTTGATTTACAAGATTACATTAGTTTCAGGTGTACAACATAGCGATTCAAAATTCTTATAGATTATACTCCATTTAAAGTTATTATAAAATATTGACTATATTCCCTGTGCTGTGCAATATATCTTTGTCACTTATTTATTTTATACAGAGTAGTTTGTACTTCTTGTGTTTCCCAGAAGGAGACTCTTGAGTTTCCCAGAAGGAGACTCTTGAGTTGAGGATTCCAGTAGAAGTTTATGTATTAGGGAGATGAGCTAAGGAAATGCCAGTAGGGTTATGGGGAACTGAGATAGGGAAGGGAGAAGAGCCAATGAAGGGAATGTTATAAAGCCAGTTTACCCCTACAGGTAACTGGAGCTTGATCTTGCTGGGGATGAGTATAGAACAAGTGCCTCAGAATCAACCCACCTGAGAGGAGAAGGAGCTGAGATGTTTATGCATCAACTCCCATCACCTTTAGTTGAGAGATTCCTCAGGGGACTTTAATTCTCCAGCATTTCAGCCTGGTGAGCAGAGCAGATTCTGGTGTAGGAGAAAGTCCTCACGCAACTGGAAGTCACAAGAGCTGTTTTACACTGAATAAAACAGTGAATCCTTGAGAGGATGTGGGAGGGCACAGACATCACCTGTTACAGTCAACTCTTTGTTCAGATTTACTTACATCCCATGTCAAGTTCATTCCATCCTGGTAGAGCTTCTAAAAAATGGTAACCGTATACAATTTTAGAAAAAAAATAGACTTATAATAGGGGAGTTTAGTGGAATAGGCTCTAGGATCAGCTGCTGTAGTTGGTCGAAAGACCACAATTAATATCTATCATATCCCTCCTTTATTATCCATTCTAGCTCCCTATCACTCTCAACCAACATTTCTACCAGTCTAAGTTGCTTGTCAATTAGGATAGTCCAGACAGAGGGGTCTGAGATGCAGGTACCCTGTGTCAGGTCATGGCGGTGGCTATAATTGCTCATTCACAGTTATCAGTGAGCACGGAAGCACTAAAACGTGACCAAGTGCATTTCTAGGTTCTAGAAATACTCTTCCCTGCCCAAATTATGTAGAATGTCAGCACAGTATCTCCTCATGATATTCATGGTATGCATGTGCTAATTATTATATGATTACATAGTATAGCAACTTTTTCTTTGCTACTTGTTGGTATGACAACCCTAAGCTTTAGGTTTAGAGAAACATTAGAAGCATCATCCCCTTGGAAAACAAGGCCTTTAGTCCAACACAAATTCACCAAGGTGGGTCATAGGCAGTGATGATAAAGAAGATACTCCTACTTCACCGTTTGGTTCCCAGATTCATGTTTTACCTGTCCGGGAAAGAGCACCATAAAATGCCCATTGGTTCTAAGCCATGTTCTCTTAGGCTGGAAGCCTTTAGGTCATGTGGTAGATTGGTAGGACCAATGGATCTCTTGAACATATGCCATTGTTACCTCATTTGCTCATCAAGTGGTTCATTTGATCGAAGATGATATGTACGATCCTGTGATAATAAATCAGATATACTATGAGACCTCACATATCGGTGCTAGACAAGGCACTGTGGCATGGAAGGCAAGTCTACTCAGAATATCAATCACAGTGAGAACAACTGCTGACCCTGCTAGAATGGAAGGAGTCTAATACTATCAAAGTGAGGTCAAGTAGCTAGCTGGTCTCCTCAGAGCAGACTAACTGAGTGCATAGTACTGACAGGTGGGACTCTCAGGGGTGACAATATTTAAATCAGCCTTGGTGAGAGGCAGCCCATGTTGTCGAGCTCATGCATAGTCTCCATCTCTGCTACTCCATTCATGGGTCTATTTTTCTAGCATTTGGGTAACAGAGGACCAGATATGGCTGACATCTACTGGTCAAACCATTTTATTCATGTGGTTATTTTGTGGCTGATACCCTACAGGCATTGATCAGAGACACACTCATACAGGTTCATCCACATGCTGCTTCTCCAGATTGTTCCCTATCTTTCAATATATTGCTTCTTCCAGACCTTTGACCACCAGCCAAGCTATTTATCACTGCCCATGAGTCCCATGTATATCCTTAACTACTTCTCCTTAGGTATGAAATTCATTACCAAGCACTGCTTCAAGCTCTACCCACTTGGGGAATGTCTCCTGTACTGTCTTCAAGGGCCAGTTCTGAGTTGGCTAGAATGTGGTGGCAGAAGTCCACATTTGGCTCTCATCAATGTACTCGACCTATCTGAGAACCAGGACTGGGTTTCTTTTATTCCTGTTCTATCATTTAGTCTCAGGTATCCCCTTACAAGGTCATAGTGCTGAGTGAAGGGAAAAGTGTTAAAGTGTTGTATCAATAGAAACATGTATATGGAGAACTGGTCCCCTGTTTGTGTCAATTATTTATGCCCTTCAGGCCTTTTTGAGCCCCATTCTGCATGTGCCACTTCCATCATACAATGGATTGCTGCTGTTGCTGCCTGATTGTGTGACTTGGTAGATAAAAATATTTTTATCTTGTGATGGGAATCTCTGGTTGCATAGTTACTTGATGTCCCATGGTCAGGAGCTTCCTGTCCTATGGTCAGGGGACAGTGACATTCTAGAAGCTATTTTTCAGCTGTAAATATTACCCTGCTGCAGATGGCAGGGTCTTGCCCTAGAACCCAAGGAGTGAATGCTATGACTCTCCTACTAAAGCTGGGTGAAACTCCACATAGCATAATTGTATACTGTGGATACCCGCAGTACACCAGGTAATTGTGCAGAGAGAAGTGGTTGAGTTAAGAATATCCATGGACTCCTGGCACTGATGAATGGCTAGGATTGCGGTCAAAAGTCTGGAAGAGGAATGCTATGACTCTTGCACTGGGGTTTAGCATCCACATAGTGTCCTCATCTACTACACAGCTCAGCATATGCCAGGTCATATGATGCAAGCAGCAAGGCAGCCTAAACCTTCCTCAAAACCCTCCCTTGGCTTTGGGCCTCACTCAAAACTAGCAATCTTCTTAGTCACTCAGTAAATAGTTGGAGCAATATAACCAAAGTGGTATGTGTTATTTTCAAAATCTAAAGGGACCTGCCAAATACTATATTTCTTTCCCAGTGATAGGATGTGCAAAGTGTAACTTATCCTTTTCCTTTTCCTTCAAGGATATATCTCAGCATGACCCAGATCACTTGATCCCTCAAACTTTACTCAAAAGGGCAGGCCCTTGAATCTTTACTGGATTTTCTCCCATATCCTGACACACATCCAGATAACTTACAACCTCCTGGTCTCCAGATCCGATTAATCTGATGTCAGCAATATATTGGACCAGTATGATATTCTGTGGAATGTCCAGATGATCAAGATCCCTTCAGACTATATTGCGTTGAAGAGCAGGAGAATTAACACAGCCCAGAGGCAGGATTGTAAATATGTGCTGCTGTCCATTGAATACGAATGTGAACTGCTTCTGAAACAGGAGTTTCTTATGGGGACTGAAAACATGTGTGTAGAGGACGAATAGATACAAGCCCAGTGACAGAGTTTGTGTTGATTTGTCTAGTAAAGAACTGTACCCAACTCAGCAGCTACAACTGGGGCTACCACTAGGTTAAGTTTACAATAGTTTACTATCGTCTGCCATAAGCTAACTGAATCGAGTTTTTTCAGGGACTATACAGGTCCATTAAATGGAGATACATATGATTAGGATCACCATCACTGCAGCCTTGAAGTCACTGAGGTTGGTACTAATCTCGGCCATTCTACTCAGCATGAATTTAGGCTTGCTTTCGGTACACTTCCTTGGTTTGGGGTGGGACATTTTTAGGGGCTTCCAGTTGGCCTTTCCTATAATTATGGTTCTTATTCCACAGGTCACAAGAACAATGCAAGAGTTGTTTTCCAGCTGCTAAGTATATCTATCTCAATTAGGTACTCAGGTAATGAGGAAATGACCATAGCATAAGGTCATATACCCATGTTGGGTGCGTTATGAAACAGACTTGGGTCTTTATCACTAGTCCTTCCTACTTCCTCATTCTAACAAGGTTGCCAGGATAGCATTTTGGATCCACTGGTGTCAGTTCAGACCTTGTATCCAACAGCTCTTTAAAAATCTAGATATTTCCCTTTACCCAATGTACAGTTGCTTTGGTAAATGTCCATAAATATCTTTATAGAACAACTGAGGAGCCTTGCTGTGTCTTACATGGAGAACTGACTCTCCCTTCAAATGATGGGCCCTGGGTCAGAGAACTGGCTCAGGTCTGGAAATTGGGCAATGGATCATTTCCATTGCAGCATTTTGCTCATCCACATTAGTTATCTATTGCTGTGTAACAAATTGCCCACAAACTGGTGGCTTAAAACAACAAACATTTATTTATCTCACAGTTACTGTGGGTTAGGAATCTGGGAGCAACTTAGATGGGTAGTTCTGACTCAGTATGTCTCATAATGTTTCAGATAAGACATTGGCCAGAGATTCAGAAATGTGGGGGCTCAACTGGGACCAAAGGATCCACCCCTAATTTCACTCACATGGTTGTTGGCAGCCCTCAGTTCCTCATTGGCTGTTTACAGCATCACTTTGCAGCACATCTACCTCAGGGTCCATCTCAAGCTCATTCAGCAATGACCTGATCTCAGGTCACAGGGCCCCAGTCCTAGTTACATGCTTTCTGACTTTACATAGGCAGATGGTGGGACTGGAATTCACCTTAGTGTGAAACCTTGTTACTGTCACAATCACTAACCTTAAGCACAGTCTGATCATCAGCTATAGGATATGCCATGCTCTGAGTTAACTGACTGACCTGAGCTTGTCAATTTCTTCCTTCAAGACACTGATGGCACTTAACAACAATTAATCAACTCCACAATCCCTAGTCACATTGCCCAATATGACTCAAATGCTAAAGATACTGCACAAACCAACATACCTTCTTTCTCCTGTACCCCATGTTAACTCACTATAGGTGAGATATTTAGTAACTGTCGCAATTATTTAATACTTGTGATGCTTTAATATGCCAGGGTTTAATACTATCCTTTCTTACCAACAATGGGTTCTTTTATGCCATGTGGCTGGTAAATATTGAATTCCAAATTCCCATTCTAAGAATCTGCTTCCTTGAACCACTTCTGTAACAAAATATTTTAGTTTGAATTTTGCCATAAGCAGATTCTGTAACAAGGTAGTGTGAGTAGTTTATTTTAGAGTTGATGCTAAGAAACCACAAGTAGGGACAGGGGAAATAAGGGAAGAGAGGGCAATAAGTAGTGTTGGTTACCAAGTCAGTTACCACCAAGGGAACCACTAGAGCTTCATCACACTGGCAAACTCTGATATCCAGGGGGGAGCAAGGGACTCTGAGTTATCCCACTCAGTGGGGAAGAAAACTGGGGTATTTATACAACAAGTCCCATCCATCATCAGTTAAGGGGTGTTTCTGGGAGTCATTAAATCCAAGGACTATTGGTCTGATTGACAAGTTAGCATAGGAGTCTCCAGAAGCCAGTGAAAGCCATCAGGCAGTTGGAAGTTAGGCTGTAATGTACTACAGTGGTAAGACTGGAAGGGGATAAGGGCAGGGTTCCAACAGCACGTGCTACTCGTTTTGTACTTAATAAGAAAACACTGCGTACACCAGAGGTATACCTTCCAAATAGGCTAAAAAACATGTTTAAAGATACAGATGTGGATGTAATTAGATATTGATCTGTTTATTCCTGGTCAGGTGTGTTTTGCTTTGTTTTTCAAATATAAGTATTTCAAATCTCTGTACTGCTGAATGAAGAAGGTTTATAAATCAACCATGTTAGAGGAAACATTGTTACCTTTATATTATTTCAATGGAAAATGATGTTACAAAACTGTGGTCACAGCAACAAGGATATATTGTACAGCATAGGAAAATATAGCCATTGTTTTGTATTAATAATTACCTTAAATAGGGTATAATCTATAAAAATACTGAACCGCTATGCTGCACACCTGAAACTAATTTAATATTGTAAATAAACTATACTTCAAAAAAAAAAAACCATACAAAATCACTGTCATAAAGAGGGAACAGAAAGTCAGTAGGAACATATGTTTTAACAACATGCTTATCAAACCTGGAAAATCCACATTCATTTCAATGCACACAGAGTAGTCACTAAAGTAAATAATTTTCTGGGCCATAAAGCAAATTTTGTTGAAACTTTCAAAAAATTTCAAAGGACTGAAATTGTATACAGCATATTCTCTGGATACAGTAGAATTAAACTAGAAATTAACAAGAAAAAGATAACTAAAATTTCTCAAAATGAAAATTAAGCAACACACATTTAATCTTGAATCAAAAAATAAATTGCATTGGGAACTTTGAAATGAATAATGAAAATACAACAAATTAATATGTGTGGAAAAGCCAAAGCAGGGATTTCCCTGGCAGTCCAGTGGTTAATACTCTGCACTTCCAATACAGGGGGCACAGGTTTGATTGCTGGTCCAGGAACTAAGATCCCACATGCTGCACATTGTGGCCAAAAAAAAAAAAAAGAAGAAGAAAGAAAGAAAGCAGCCAAAGCTGTACTTAGAGGGAAATATATAGCTGTAAAAATGATGTACCTATTCACTTTGAAAAACATCATCAAGCTGTACATTTAATATCTCTGCACTTTACTGTATGCTTATTAAATTTCAATTTTAAAAGTTTAAAAAACTGGTTATTATCTGATTTAATGAATTTACACTAAAATACAAATGAATGATAGCACTCAACTACTGTTGACCCCTGAACAGTAAGGGGGTTGGGGCACCAACTCCCCAGGCAGTTGAAAATCTGCATATAACTTATAGTCAGTCCTCCATATTTGCAGTTCCACATCTGTGGATTTAACCAACCTCAGATCATGCAGCACTGTAGTATGCATTTACTGAAAAAATTCTCATATAAGTAGACCCATGCAATTCAAACCCTTGTTTTTGTCAACTGTATATCTAATTTTTAAGAAAGACTTATCAAACTAAAATGATTTTTGTTACACTTTCAAGCAAAATGCCATTATAAACTATGAAAATTTCTGGTAGTCAATGTAGGAGAGTTTAGAAGCCTTTCAAATGGACCTCAAGCCAACCCATCCAGCAGAAGGTTATATGAAAAATTCATTTTAGGGACACATTTGGGTAAAACAGAGCTTAGAAAGTAAGATGTTGATGAATGATAAAAGGAAAAAAACACTAAGAAAAATAATGTCCCAACATATTTTCTTGGTTCAGACTTAAACATGGTGAAGTAGAAACCAAGGGAGCACTTTACTCACATCAACTGCACTATTTCTAGGATAACCCTTGAAAAAGACCCCCTTCAACTCTTAGGTGCCCTCCAATTTATAATCCCAAGTTTATTTCCCCTTAATTCTACAAAGAATAGAATTCTTACCCTGCCTCCTTCCACCACTGGTTATTTGATAGATTCTCATGATTTTGAAGTTCATCTTAATACTATGTATGTGACATCACAACTACAAATAGTAACAGTGTTACATTATTACTATTTGTAGTTGTGATGTCACACACATAGTTAACTCACGAAACTATTTGTTTGTTAAAAACAATGTATACTTCTTAGTCCATTGCAGAGTCAAATCTAATTTGGTTCAAATGAATCTTGTTGGTCCTTTTTAAATACTTTGACATTTGAGCTGTAACTTAATCTGAAATTTAATTTACCTGCCCTCTCTTCAACCAAGCTAAGAAGAAATGTCTCCAAATTACGTATAATTTGAATGTGATCCTTTAATTTTATCTTTTACTGCAATGTACTAACCAATATAATTTCTTCTTCCTCCCTCCTCCATTAACACTTATTTCTTGTTCTTCCTGTTTCTCCATCAAAAAGTTTAAAGACAATTTATCAATCTAGTGGTGGTACTTGCCTGAGTACCCAGGAAATATCAGAACAAGAACAAGGAAGCATAGCGTTCAAGAACCATCGATACAAGTAGATCACCACGTTCATTCAGAGTGAGGTTTAGCATCATTTGGAACATAAAAGAGAACAATTTCTTAACTTGGCCATTCATAGCTGTAAGGGAAATCTAATATCTGAAATCTACCCCAGAACATTTTGTGAACATGAAAGCATTTTGTGTTATAAAACACAAACACAGCTTAAAAGACTAGTCATTAGTAAATTGACAGACAAGTTTTCCCATCACGGGGCTCTGGAGTTTCTAGTGGACTCTGCATCACCTGGATGGTTTATACACAGGACCACCATTAATCACTTCTGCATTTCTGGCAAATGCATACTAATGATGTCAGAAAAAAAATAGTTCACCATCCAATAGGGAAAAAAACATCATCTAAATATAGAAAATAAACATTTTCCCTTGAATATACTCATACCCCCAAATCTGGAAATTTTCTATGCTGTTTTAACATATTGTTGATTTGGATTTTTTCTTTCTAAAAAGTTTAATAGGTTGTTCTGTTATACAAGTCACACATTACTATTATAAACAACCTAGACAACACAGAAAAGCTGAAAAACCAATCATACGTACTTCCATCCTCTAGAGACAACTACTATTATGTTAATTTTTATTCATATTCCTTCCTGTTCATTATTAGTGGGGGGGCATGGGGTTTTTACTGCATAGTTATGATTGCATTGTTTAAATTTTTTATGTGACCTTTATCACTTAGATTTTTCCATGTTAGTATACAGTTTTTCATAAACTTCATTTATATGGCTTTATATTTCATCACAAATAGCTATGCAACAATCTGCTTAAGCATTTCTCTATGTTTAAATTCTTAATTGGTTTCTATGCTCTCTTTATGACTTAAAGCTTTTCTTATATTTCTAGTTTTTCCTTTTGATTATCCTCTCTGCCCCCATATTTTTAATAATTGCCAATTTGGTATTGAAATACAGTTAGGTGTCAGTGTTTTGTTTATGTATTTCACTAATAGATGATGGTTTCATTAGAAAATTGTCTTTTAAAAAAAAAAAAGAAAATTGTCTTTAAACAATTTAAAGTTTATACTTAATATTTGCTAATTTGGTAATGAGATACAGCTAGATATCAGTGCTATTCCTCATACAGCTTGAGAAACTACCTCATATTAAACTAAAGCATTGATAAAAAGCCTAATCATTTGATAACAAACTTCTTCCGTAAGACACACACAGGTTCAATGCCCTTTCTAGAATTTACCCAAAGTTCAATGACTGCCCTCAGTTAGACATCCTAAAGAATCCAGATCCTTAAACTTCCTTTGCTTTTCAGCTCTTCAAATAAACTCAGTGAAAAATTTACACAGTTTAAAGGAAAATGCTCATGGTCTAGGTTTCCAATTGCAAAAGCCAACAGAAATTATATCAGAAACAACTATTCTACTCTAGCAGTGTTGAAATTGAAACACCATTATTTATAAGCTTATTTTTAACAATTTTTTATTCATTTTGGTTATACCCAACTATTATTAAAAAAAAACGTTTTTCAACACACAATTTAAAACCACGTAAAGTTTCCATTGTCCCTAACTGGCATCCTATAGAGAAGATATCTTATTCTGTGGCAAAACAGCACATTATGCAGTTGGCAAAATAACTCACATCTCAGAAGTACTCTGTGAAATATTTCACATAGAATCTGTTTGTTTCTATGTAGGACACCCACACCTGTCTTCATTTGCTTAGTTGACAAAATAAAATACTACTCAAACGATAGCATACTTCCAAATGAGACAGAAATGGTTAACTCTTCCTTTTGTAATTGAAACTTGCCATCCTTAAGTGCCTAAATGTAATTATAGAAGAAAAGAAATTTCCTCTGCTTATGTACAGAATAATATTTTATTGTAATAATTAGTCATCTTGAATTGAAATGCATATATGTGTGCTGTGTGGATGACCAGCATGCATTTTAATCCTATTTCCTATATAAACAGCGATTCAGAGTCTATGACAAGGAGGCAATGTTTCTATAGTGTTACCCAAGTACAAAGCATGTTGTTCACAAAATATCCTCTGTCACTTGCCCTTCTTGCAGAGATTACAGCTCTTCCTTGCTTCATGAAAACTTAGGGAATATGCCAATATAATTTTCAGTCACTGGCTAGATCTTACTATTTTTAATTGAATTAGAGTATTTGGACTTATCAGTAACATTTTTAAGATTTACTTTGTGCTTTTCCGGGCTTATCTGTCTTAGTTTTTTGTGTATTTTCTATCTGCTCCATTTTTTAAGAACCATTTTGGCTTTGCACTTAAAATAAGTATCACTTTTCATGACTGAACTTATGCACGGAGGAAAAGGAAAGATGAGAAAAGAAGAACTGTGAATACAAATTGCTTCATTCTTGAACTTCTTTTTTATATGCTTCCTAACCACGTGAATACCTCAGGGAAAGTGGTCCACTGTTTTTCTCCATAGTCTCTTTTTGTTCATATGCTTTATTTCTATTACTAGTATTGTACTTTTTATTATTGTTACCAAATATTGAGCAATTAAAAACAAGTACTAATAAAGTACATGTAGGGTATAAAGCACCATATACAATGAATACTGACATCTCACCCAGTTTAGGAAGTGAAATTTTACCAACATTTTGAAGACTCCTGAGAGCTCCTCTCTGCTCCTACCCATTTTTCAGCTCATTCATAGATAACCACTTCCCTGAATTTTCTGTTTATTACTCCCTTATTTCTTCCATAGCATTTTACCACTTTTGCCACTTATATTTATTTCCTTCAATAAGGTGCTCTTTAGTTTTAGTAATATGTGCAATTATTATATTTTCACTTATAATTTTCTGCCTTATTCTTGACTAAATATTATATTTCTGAGATTTATGCATGTTGCATTTAGCTATAGTTCATTCATTTCACTGTTATACAGTATTCATTTATGTCTTCTATTATTAATAGAAACCACAATTATTTTCAGTATTTTGCTATTATAAACAAAGATGCTATAAACCATGCATTTGTACATGTGTCCTGGTACATGTGTACAAATCTTTCTCTGGGGTAATGGTTCTCACATTTTAGCTGTATCGATCACCTAGAGGGCTTGTGATTGTTGGGCCTCGATTTCAGTGTTTCTAATTCAGTAGGTCTGGGATGGGGCCTGTATTATGGTTCTCCATCAAGAAAGAATATATATATGGAATTATTATAGGAATTGGCTCACACAGTTATGGCGGCCAAGAAGTCCCATGAACTGCCCTCTGCAAGCTGGAGAACCAGGAAAGCTGGTGGTATAATTGACTCCAAAGCAGAAGGCCTGAGAAGGGGAAGAAGGAGATGAAGGAGCATTCCTGGGAAGTCCTGAAGTTGGAAGGCCCAATAACCAGAAGCCCCCATGTCCAAGGACAGGACAAGATGAACATACCAGTTCAAGAAGAGAGAGAGAGAGACAATTTGCTCTTCCTCTGCCTTTCTGTTCTATTTGGGCCCTTAACAGATTGGATGATGCCTGCCCACTTCTTTATTTCGTCTATGGATTCAAATACTAATCTCTTCTGAAACACCCTCAGAAATAATGTCTTATCAGCTATCTGGGTATCCCTTAGACCAGTCAAGTTGACACATAAAATTAACCATCTCAGAGCACAAGATTTTGCATTTCTAACAAGTTCCCAGGTGATGTGGATGATGCACATCCAGGGACCAACTTTAAGAACAACTGCTGTAGAGTATATGGCTAGGAATAGAATTGCTAGTCATGGGGAAACAGCAATTTCCAACTTATTATATAATGCCATATTGTTTTGCAATGTTTATACCAATATACACTTCCACCAGCAGTATGCATAAATATTTTGATTTCTTCATATCTTTGCCAGTACCTGTTAGTGCTAAACTTTTAAATTTCTGCCAAACAGGAGGGTGTGATATTATTTCTTTGTAATTTTAACTTTAATTTCCCTGATTTAACAATAGATTTGATTATATTTTCATATGTTTATTACCCATACATTCTTCCTCTTAGTTCCTTTTCTCCATTTTTCCATTGGGTTTTTGTTTTTCTTGCCAATTTATAGACGTTCTTCTATGGTCTCTTTATGAAGACTCTTAACACCGCTTGTTTTAATACCTTCTAATTTTGTCTTATAAGGTCTAGGAGAAAATTGTTTCTACTTTTTATCCTTTTTGGTCATGACTGAACATATGGTTGCTTAATACAGACTTGATAATAATAGAATTATTTATTAAAAACTTGTCCCTACCAAGTACTCCGTTATCTGATGAGGGCTCATTCACTCCATCGCTACTCTCAAGGTAAAGCCATAGGCACCCCTATGTTAGCCTCTCCCTCACTCCCACCCCACCTTCTCCCTCCCCTGCTTCTACTCTGTCTCCTCACTCAACAGCCAGACTAATCTTTCCAAAGTACAAGTCAATTCATCTCCTCCCCTGGGTAAATTTCTCCAACGTTTTCCCTTTATTACACTTAAAGAAAAATCTCAACTCCTTGCCATGGCAACAAGGCCTAAGAGATCCTACTCCATTCTCGGCTCTGCCACTCTCTTCCTAAATCATCAAAGCGTGGCCACTCTTGCCTTGTTGCTGTTTCTCAAATGCTCTATATAATCTCCTCCTTTAGCAATGCCCTTCTCCCAGACATTTCTCTAAAAGGCCACCCAGACTATTCTATCTAAAATAGATCCCTCACCTCCTCTTCAAACTCTTATTTTCCCTATCCCCAATCCTGCTTTATTTGTCTTCAGAGAATTCATCAATACCTGACATTACCTTTGACATTATAATTTTTAATCATCTGTCTTTGTCCCCTACTAAAATGTAATCACCATAAGGTAATAGGATTGTTTTGTTCATCTCAATAGTTCAGTGCCTGGAAGAGTCCCTAATAAAAATTACGCTCTCTACAAATATTTGTTAAATAAATGGGAATCAGAGTTCTTGCTTAAAGAGCCAAGAATCTGTCCATCTCCAAAGCTATTCCACTGTGCCAAGTTCTTTCTCAGCTTGACATCACAGCACACCAATGAGACACTACAATCCAGATGAAGAGATGGATTAGTTCACACCAATAATACAGACTATAACACCAGTAACACCAAAGATCCCTGGAGATTAATTAGAAATTAGATTCCTCAGTTCCCCCAATTTCTGAAGGAAGATCTTTTCCCCATCTTCTACCACTTGGAAATCCCTTAGGGAGAGAAGAGTTCGACATTTGCTCAAATAGCCATGTCCTCTTACAGTATTTGGAGAGGATGGTATGACTAATAATGTTTAAATTTTATTGACACACTTCTTGTTTGGAATGGTGATTTGAACGCAGATATTTAACCCCTTTCCAAGTTCCCTCTAAAATGACAACTACAAAAATATCTAGAAAAAGTCTATATAAATGGAGTCATACACATCACAGAAATTTCAGGGACTTTCTGTAAAAAATACTTCACACAAGTCCAGATTAAAGTCAGCATTAATTCATCGATAGTTAAGAACATGTCAGTGAATAGGATATTTAATATAGGTATAAAAGGAATCAAGATCAAGGAGAAGCAATAATCAAAGAGAAAAATATCCCTAAACTAAAGACAGAATTGAAGCCTCAGATCAAAAAAGTCTTCAAGTGATAAGCTAAAGTTTTCATTTTGTTTGTTTGTTTTTAATTTCAATACCAAATTTGAAAATAAAATCTTCACACTTCCAAGCAGAAAAAGTAGCCCTTAAAAGGAAAGAGTCTATTTCTCATTGGAATTCTCTTAAGTAAAAACAAAAACAAAAATATGCTAAGAAAGAAAAGAGAATGTGCCACCTACCTGAGGGATCATTTGTGAGAAAAGAAAAAAATAAGAACTGTAATAAAAAGTGTTTGAGAATGGCAAAGAAGTGGTATAAAAAATTGTGGTGTGTAATAAAATTAATGAAAGTCTACATGAGGTTAAGATTCCTCTTGGAACTGTTACAAAACAAAAATTCCCAAAAATTCTATAAAGAAATAAGACTCTAATAAAATAAAAAATCTAATTCTGGAGATCACCTGAAAAGAATCTTGGAGATGATGAGAGAAAAGATGAAAAAAGCTGGCAAATTTATCATCTGACCCAAAGGGAAGGTAATACCAGTCCTAAGCCAATTTGCTTTCAGGGCCATTGCTTTACATTGCAGGAGGAATTTCTACTGCATTTCTGGTTGGGGTTACCATATTAAAGATTTTAAAGGAGGTTGGAAGGAGAGATGAAAGGAAAAACCTAGGAAATTTCTCCCCTACCTCTCTGTCCTGATTGACATCTCCCACAGCAGCTGCATCCCCTTCAGGGCTCCAGCTCCTTCCAGACAGGTCCATCATGGTACCAGCTTTGACCAGGTAACCTGGACAAAGATAAAAACATATTCCCTTTAAATAAAAAAGAAGGCAAGTTATGCTATCTCCCAAAATATAACTGTGTAGATGAAAATGTTATGGCTTTGGCTTTCCTGGTGGTGCAGTGGTTAAGTGGTTAATCTGCCTGCCAATGCAGGCGACACGGGTTCGAGCCCTGGTCTGGGAAGATCCCACATGTCACGGAGCAACTAAGCCTGTGTGCCACAACTACTGAGCCTGCACTCTAGAGCCTGCGAACCACAACTACTGAGCCCACGTGCCACAACTACTGAAGCCTGCACACCTAGAGCCTGTGCTCCGCAACAAGAGAAGCCACCACAAGGAGAAGCCCACGCACTGCAATGAAGAGTAGCCTCTGCTCACCGCAACTAGAGAAAGCCTGCGCGCAGCAACGAAGACACAATGCAGCCAAAAATAAATAAATAAATAAATAAAATTTAAAAAAAAATTTATGGTTCAAAATTAAATATTACATCTGAAAGTTATTTCTATAAATACAAGAAAATCAATAATGTTAGATACAAAAAAATCAATATTATTGTAGATTGCTGGCATTTTATAAAAGCCCTCATTTCTCATTCTAAATGAGTCTTTACTTTGCCACAACAATAAAAAAGAATTTCACCTCTAAAAAAAAAAGAATAAATTAAATTTTAAATGTCTTTTCTCAGATATATTGATACAACCCTTACAAAATGGTTTATCATATTTCAGGTTAATTTTACACTGAACAAAGAATTTCTCTATTAATAACACTTGTTTATCTGTTCATATTGGTTCCTAATTTTTACTTTGAAAAATAATATGTAATAATACAATAAGTATTAAGTATGTGTATGTATGAGTGTACAAATCAATGCAGGTGGTTTTATGTTATGGAATGTATTTCCAAGCATGGAACTGTTATTTCAAAACAAGTGTATATTTTAAAGCTTAAGAGACATTGCCAGATCATTTTTCCAAAAGTGCTGACATTTTTTACCTAATCACCAGCAATGAATGAGAATATTCTCTTTGTCTCCTTACCTGCAATGGACTTCACTGTACTTTTTAATTTTTGCCAGCCTTAGGGGTATAAACAGATATCTAGCTTTTAATTCAATTTGGAATTTCATGGTTACTAAAGAAATACAAAATTTTTTACATTGGCAATTTGGATATACAATTTTGTGAATTGTCTATATGCATTTTTCTATTGGGCTGTTTGACATTTTCATGATATGCAAGACCTCTTTGTATATTATAGATCAGGGCTTTCCAGTGCTTTTCACTTCATGACACTCAGGAAATTATAATTTTATGTCATCATGGTATAAATGGACTAAGAAGCTGCCAATGACTGGGCTGGACCAGCCTGAGGATTCTAGCTCCCTCCCTACTGAAAGGTAGCCTGAAAGAGATGTAACCCATATGTGGGTCTGCTTGGAACAGATACAATAACTCCTGTTGATAACATCAACTTTGATATAGTGTATATTTTCCAAATGTATCACTTAATTATTGAGCTTGATCTTTACCTACACATTCTTTATATCATCTAAAGTGTTTATGTTTTGTGTTGTGGCTTCTAGATTGCATGTCTTTAAGAAATCCCCTGAATTTTATCATAGTTTTTAAAGTTTTTCATCCAAGACTTTTGCAAATCATGTGTGATGAAATTTTAACACTATCCTTATTGCATATAAATATTTTAGAAGATACCAAAGTAAAAAACAAAAATACAAGATGCTTCCAACTTCTGACCGATTATGGATTATGTACTGGCTGAAATAAAACAAACATGAAAAAATTTCTCTGAAACACTTTGAATCAAGCAATATTTTAATGATAGTTTTCAAGGAAAGGAACATGAGGTCATCTAAAAATCCTTCCCCTGGGAGTTAAGAAGTGTTTTTCTAGGTGCGGCTCAGTCCCTGCCCTGGCAGACTCACAGATTCTCTTGATCTCAGTGTTGGCATTGTTAAAGAGGTATATTGGATTAAACAACATCAGAGATATTTCTTTCTGCTCTAACATTCTACAATTCTACTGTATTTCTCAGTTACATGTTAAACAGTCAGAAGAAACCAAAAGAAATCTATTTTTCAGGATACCGGTAGCATTTCCTTTGGGAAAGCCAGATGAAGATAATTCCCAGTGTTAGAAACTTAAATTTCTTTTTTCCTCTTTCATTTTGCAAAAAAATCTTGATGAAAGGCTCTTAAGGACTACTTCAATTCACTGTTGAAGTGAGCAAGATTATGGTCTAACCCATGGGATTTCACAATTTATAAAAATTACTATCTCAGGGATATGTGTTTAAAAAAGGGGGGGTTCAGAATAAATTAATTATGGAAAACTAGGCAGCTTTTAAGGTCATTTTGTCAATTATTTCATGTTATGCAATAGAGTTTCATGAGTCAAGACCAGGGTTTAGAATAAAATGAGACATCAAAGCCACACAAGTGGATTGAAAGTTGCATATATTCTTAAGGGTTAGTGGAACTTCTTAGGGTGATTATTTTTTCAAAAAAAACTAAGATAGTCTGCAACACTGACCAGAATCCAGCCGTACTTGATTCTGATGATATTCCATTAATCCTCCATCAGCTTAAAAGTCTCACTGAGTTTGTTAAAAGCCAGAATTTATCATTTTCATTACATGACTTAGGGAAAAAATGGTAAACGGGACATTATTCCTATAAAAATATATGTCCATAGATATTAGCATCTGAGCAAAATCTTTTCGTAATCATAGATGAGTTGCCTATCTTCCCCTTTCCTGTTCGGGACATGTCTTATCTGCCTCTGAAGGATCTTTCTTAGATGTCTCTCCAAAGGAACTTCATTTAAACAAGGTGTCATGGATAACCCCAAGAGAAAAACTCAACATATCTACTTTTCAAGGTCTAATTCTAGTCTTGATCCTTTCCCTCTAGGGACTGTTTTCAGATCACCCAAACCCCAGTGTTGTTTATTTATCTGAATTTTAAAACTGGTTATACATATTGTGCATTTGGAAATTAATCAGATTCTCTTGTTTTCATATTTACTTTCATCACAGACTTGATTTCATGTTTTGTTTTCAGGTTTAGTTTTCTATTTAACTTTCCAAACCTTTGTGTGTATATATACAAAGGTTTCTATATATATATATATATATATATCCCAAGTAATCTCTAAGGTAGTGAAGACAGAACTTTTGTTTTGTTCCAAGTATCAAACCCAATTCTAATTAGTTTAAATAATATTAGAACAACAGGAACGATAAGGAGCCCCTGGCCCAGTGGACGTTGGAAGTTGGAATTTGGAAGACAGAAAGTTTCCTCTGTTTTAACTGTTGTCTCCTTTTTAAGTGGCTCTAATTCTTTCCTGCTGCAAATAGCTGGGAGGTGAAGGGAACCATGGGAAGGAAAAATAGTCACTGATAGTAGTAGATTTCCTTTTTTTTTTTTAGCAATTCATCAGGGACAAAAGAGATCTTAGTGAAACAGAGTCCCCCTAAAATAGAGCTCCTCTGCTGAGTTTATGATTAACCTCTCTCCAAAACGTTATTCCCTTTCTTGTCCTGTACCTGTTCCCCCTAAAGACTGAGGAGTATCAAAGAAAATCGGGGATTGTAACTGAGCAGGACCCTATGGGGCCTTCCCGGGACAGATCCCCTCACTCACGTCCTCCACCGGCCTCATGTTTGTAGAAAAACTTTCTCCTAGGCCTTCCCCACGTTCCAAAGAACAAATTTAATCAGAGAGGTGAGAAAATGCAGAAACAAAGGAAAGCAGTCAAGCACGACAAAATAATAATAGTTTAGCCATTAAACAAAGTCAAGAAACTTTAGTTCCTCCAGGGCTATAGATAATATTCTGAGCCATATCTTTGAGCTATTTTGCAGATACTGAAACCTCCACCAGGTGGAAGAAGTTAACTGCATGCTGACCACAAGCATGTAAACCCCAGACCAGGTGAAACCAGAAGGCTGATGATGGTGACTCCCGATTACCTCACCACCACCCAATCAGAAGAATGTCCACGAGCTGATCACCCACTCCACAACCTGCCTCCTTCACCCTGGCTTTAAAAACCTTTGCCTGAAAGCCATCAGGGAGTTCAGGTCTTTTAAGCACTAGTTGCCTAGATTGCTCGCTTGGCTCCCTGCAATAAAAGCTGCACTTTCCTTCACCACAACGCAGTGCCAATAGATTGGCTTTATAGCACATAGGCAAATGGATCCAAGTTTATTTTAGGGGCATTACTTCTTGCTCAATCAGAAAAATCCTTGGATAGATGATTGATTGGTCCATCTCGGAGCTCATTCTCATCTGTAGATGGAGCACTATGGACCAGACCATTAGATGGCTCAGCTGCAATGTCCAACCTGTGGGTAGGGGAAAGGAGTTGACCTGACATGGTTGTAAAGGAAGATTTTCCAAGAGAGTGTTCTGCTCTGGGCCGACAAAGCAATAATTTGATAATTAACACTATGCTTTTCACACATGAGATGCTTAAAAATTATTTACTGTTATTCCACTATCACACTACTAGGTTTGTAAGCAACTTTTTTTGAGATATAATCTGTATACCATAACATTTACCTATTCAAAATGTTTTTTAGTATATTCACAAAGTTATGCATAATCTAATGTGGATATAATAATCTAATTTTAGAATATTTTCATCACCCAAAAGCACACTACTAGATTTTGAGAAAAAAAAAAATCTGCCACCTCTCTGTTGTTTGACTTTAAGGAAGTGATGCTGCGGTGGGCAGAAAAATGTCCCTCCCCAAAGATGTCCACGCTCTAATCTTCAAAACCTGTGAATATAGTACCTTACATGGCAAAAAGAACTTTGCTGGTGTGATTAAGTTAAGCATCTTGAGATGCGAAGATTTTCCTGGGTTTTCTGGATGAGTCTATTATAATCGCAAGGGTCTTATTAAAGGGAGCCAGGACTGTCGAAGTCAAAGAAAGAGGTTTGAAGGTGCTACATGGCTGCTCTGAAGATAGAGGAAGGGGTTATAAGCAAGCAAATGCAGGTGGACTCTGGAAGGTAAGAAAGGCAAGGAAACAGATTATCTCCTAGAGCTTCCAGAAGGAATGCAGCTCTGCTGAATATATGACACCTTGATTTTAGCCCAGTGAGACTTCCAACCTACAGAGATATAAGCCACTAAATTTGTGGTGATTTATTACTGGTTTATAACAACAGGAAACCAAAACAGATTTAATCTCTCTGAGATTCTATTTTCTTATCTTTAAATTGTACATAGTAATTCCTATCTCAATGGATTTTATGATGATTAAGCACGATAATGTTTGTGGTAGAAATGTCTAAGCTAAAACTAAGCTAACTTTGGTACTAATGAAATTACAGTTCAGATTTTGATTTTAATACATAATAGGCAAAATATTTTACAGTTCATATATTTGAAGAAATATCCTATGAAAGGATTGTACAAAATATAACATTTGTCAAAAATTGTGCACAACTGAGCTTTCTACTACCCTCAAATAATGGATCCTTTAAGATAACTTGGTTTTCTGATAACTGGGAATTAAGCACCAACAGTTGTTTTTAATTGTAAGTGTTTTATAAGGAATCACTTTGAATTGTATCATATACATTTCAATTTTCTTAGAGTACACCAAATGTAAATTAAATATTTTTAGTGATCTAGGGTTGTCATAATGCATACCTAGTATTACACACTCAGCTTTAATACTGTTTACTGTCAGAGTCTAGAAGCTCCTACACAAAATAAGCCCAAGATTCCTGTGTTTTTTAAATTTTTCATGTCTGCTTTTTTAGTAGATTTTCTGACCCCCACCTGCCTGTGAGATTATATTTGTCAAATGTTAACTGCTGTAGGGTGTCTACCTTTAACAATAATAACCAACAGTTATTGAGTGCTTACCCTTTGCCAAGCATTACCTAAGCACTTTATAATATTACTTCACATAGTGTTCACAACCAATCCATTACATAGGCATCATTTCACAGGCTGGAGTAACTGAAGGACAGAGAAATGGGAGCTCTTGATCACTACACCACATGGCTACCTCCTTTCCAATTGACTTTTTTTTTTTTTTTAATTTTTGGCTATGCACAGGCTTTTTCTAGTTGTGGTGAGCGGGGGCTTCTCTTCATTGCGGTGCGCAGGCTTCTCATTGTGGTGGCTTCTCTTGTTGCAGAGCATGGGCTCTAGGTGCGCGGGCTTCAGTAGTTGTGGCACGTGGGCTCAGTAGTTGTGGTTCATGAGCTCTAGAGTGCAGGCTCAGTAGTTGTGGCACACGGGCTTATTTGCTCTGTGGCATGTGGGATCTTCATGGACCCAGCATCGAACCCATGTCCCCTGCACCCAACTGACTTTTTAAAGTTTCTGTGGGTTTAAAAATCAAATGAGAAAATTACATGTCAAATATGCACTAAGTGAGGGATGAGATCTGAGGACGTTTTCTGTGTATGACGTGTACAAATTGTCTGGAATGTACTCTGTAGGACCTCTACTCAGATGAATGAAATATGAAGTGAGAGAAGAGAGTATGAAGTATGAAGAGAGCTAAGTTCTGAACAGCTAAAGTACTAGACACAGATGGTCAGGTGTCTTTTGTGAAAAGTGCTTCACTCAGATGACTTTGAAAAATAATTGATTAACATTATATTATTAATCAGAAATAGCATTCTGCAAAGTCTTTTTAAATTTTAATTTATTCAGAAAGAATGACTAGCCCACTGTACCTGTAGGAAGAATTTTATGTGTATAAAATGTTCTCTCTAGATGGAACAAGCAGGAAGAGAAACTCTGGCTCGACAGTCAGAAGACATTACCATCATGATTTTTCCAGGAAGTAAAGACACAGAGTATTACACATTAGAATTATCTCAAGCTCATAGGATGATGGTAATAATAGCTGGGTACTCCATTCAACTTGCTGCTGCCAGATAAATGGCCCAACATGTTTTTAATGCTCACTAGAGAAGTCTGTGCACACATTTTTCTGTTAACTCAATAAGGCCAGATTTCTTTAAAATGTTTGAAGATAGAGTGAATAACCAGTCTAATTCCAGAGAGAGATTTGGGCAGGCAGTGTGACTCAACATGGTTCACGTATCACCGTTACAAAGAGTAGCTGTAACAAATTTCTATATAACTGACATTTTTCCTGTGTTCATATAAATACATATATGCACATGTATATACAAATTTGCATACTTCTGAATACACACAAATATCTTCACACAGATATAGATATACACATGTATTTGTCCTCATTTTTGTACAGAATTTTGCTTCTTGCTTTGTTCTGGGAATTGGCTTCAATTTGTTCTGGGAATTGACTTCAATTTTTCAAAATCTTTCCAGATTTTGCCCCTTAACAATGCTGAAGTACCCGTCTTTGAGAATATACTATATTCTTACATTTTGCTTTTTCTGTTGCTACAGAGGATAGAGTACCAGAATTAAGACTGCTTGATCAAAGAGCTATGTGTATTTCTAATTTTTTTTTGTTTTTTTTGCTTTTGGTCGCGTTGCGTGTCTTGTGGGATCTTATTTCCCTGACCAGGGATGGAACCTGGGTCCACGGCAGTGAAAGTGCCAGGTCTTAACCACTGGATCACCAGGGAATTCCCCTCATTTTTTGTATATGCTGCCAAATTGCTTTTTGACTTTTTTCAGCGTTATTGTGGGCAATAGGTATTATGGCCTTATGTTTTCCAGTCTGATAAACATTCAAAAAATCTTATTATTAATTTAACTTGCATTTCCTTAACTAGTAGTGAAGCTAACCAGCTTTTAATGTTTGTTGGCCATTTAGGTTTGCTCTTCTCTGAATTGCCACTTCATATTCTTTGACAATTTACTATTGGTTTTTATCATTTTTTAGAGAATTCTTAAAGTCATGTTGTATACATTTTAGTCCTTTGACTTTCATCTGTTTTGCAAACTTTCCCCCCAAATCTATTTATTTATATATTCATTTTGCTAGTGTTTCATATTACAAGTGTTTTTTTTTTTTTAAATATTGTCAACCATTTCTATATCTTTTAAATAGTTCTAGTCTTGGTTAAGAACTCTCTAACTTCAAGATTATATATATAGCCTCTAAGATTTTTTTCTATGATATACATTGTTTAATTTTTATATTTAAATATTAATCCATCTGGAATGTGTTCTTGGCAATGATATGAAATGGGCACAGTTTTATATACTTTTTTCTTAGGGAAGCCACTTTTGCCACATCATTTGTGCCTGTGCCATCCCACTCAGTGGAAAGTCTACCTCTGTTATATTTGAATTCTCGTTTATGCCTGGATCTATTTCCGAATTCTCTACTTCATTCCACTGATCTTTTTGGTTAGTCCTATGGACTACCATTGATTCGATTATAATGGCTTAACAGTATGTTCTGGATCTATAAGGAAAGTCTGCCCTTATTCTTCATCTTTTTTACAAGCTTCTTGGTTATTGATAACTTTATTATGCTTTTTGAAATTCAAGATCATTTTATTCACTTATGAAAAAGTCCTATTGATATTTCTATAGGATTTATGAAGAGCATTTTTATTACATATATTTTTCACAAAGGTAATTTTGACCTTAGTTTTAGTTTTCTTTTTCTTATGCTCACTGGAAAAACTCATACAACCTGGTCTACAGGGAGATGTCTTTATTTGAAGTATAAAGTATAATACAAATCCTTGGAATAATTCTGGCATTGTGACATTTATTCCTCTGTGTACACAGAGAAAACAGAAGGTTAAATTTCCATAGAAAACAAAAGGGAAAACATTTAGTTTTATTACTCCCCTTATGTCTCAAGAGAACAATCTTTCACAATGCTTGGGGTTAATAATGGGGATATAGAGGAAGAAAGTGTTATATTTTCCTTATTTTCATAATTGACATGTATATTATCTTACATCCTTTCTTGCTGTGGTCTGGCTTAGGTACCTGTAGGTCATGGTAATACACATTTCAGATATATTTTAGGCTGAGACACTTGGCCAAATACCTGCACAAAGGAGATCCTAACACTCAATACATCTGATCTGAAGGCAAGTAAGAGTATCGCCATTTTCTAGTTTTCCCTAAGATGACATATATTTGTTTTTCAAACAGCTTTCAAATTTTGTGACATTTTGCATCTTTGAAAAAACTAAATTTAACTGCAATGAAGAATATCATTTTGTGGCTTAATGGAAAGGCCAAACATTTGGCACTTTACAGACTTGGATTCAAATTTAGAGATTTATAAAGTGATAGAGGATCCCCGAGAAGAGACCTTGAAAATGTACTCTCTTCTACAAATAAGCATCTACCATATTCTTACTTACACTTGTAGATTTTTAATAAAAACCTTGCTCATCGTGAGATAGTATTATCTGCACTGCCCTTAACTTCCAAATCATTGAATCCTTGGAGTAGGACTTAATGAAACTGAGCAACATGTCTTCTCTTTTAATGTCTTTATATGTCTTTTCAAACATCACTGTCACTTTTATTTCTTTCCTCACAGTAATCAAGTGAAGAAATTTACTTGAAAAGGACCTCTTGGAAGAGGACCTGACTTCAGAGCACATTTCCTTTCACTCAGGAAGATGATAAGAAGTTGTCTTCGTCATGTCCAAAGAAAAACTCATTGCCTGATCAAAATCTGCTCCTTGGGACTTTCTGGCAGTCCAGTGGTTAAGACTCTGCACTTCCACTGCAGGGGGCACGGGTTCCATCCTTGGTCAGGGAACTAAGATCCCACATGCCGCGAGGCACGGACGAAAAAAAAAAATTACTAAAAAAAAATCTGCTCCTCCTCACATATTGTCTATTTTAATCAAGAAATCACCACTCACTCATTTACCCAAACCAAATGCCATACTTGAGTTTCCTTCTCTACTACTACTGCCCACATACCCATGGTTCACCAGCATCTCCTGGTTTTCATGGCCTGAGCATTCTCATAGCAGCTGCCTTAGATTACATCCTTATCACCCTTATCTAGGATTATAGCAATGCGCACAACTACTCTCTCACATCATCAATCAACACTTTACAGTCTACTAGAGCTAATTTTTTTAATGGCAAAATGTGACAGTATTACCCTACCTATTATCCATGAAAAAAAAAAAATCCAGGGCTTTCCTGGTGGCAGAGTGGTTAAGAATTCATCTGCTAATGCAGGGGACACAGGTTCAAGCCCTGGTCCAGGAAGATCTCACATGCCACGGAGCAACTAAGCCTGTGCGCCACAACTACTGAGCCTATGCTCTAGAGCCTGCATGCCACAACTAAGGAGCCCGTGTACCTAGAGCCAGTGCTCCGCAATAAGAGAAGCCAACGCAATGAGAAGGCGGCGCACCACGACGAAGAGCAGCCCCCTCTCGCCGCAATTAGAGAAAGCCCACGCACAGCAACGAAGACCCAACGCAGTCAAAATTAAAATAAATAAAGTAAATAAATAAATTTATAAAGAGCTAAACTCAAAAAAAAAATCCAAACTCTGGTCGTGCCTTATTTCTGGCCATGACAGAAAATTAAAAATAATTTCTGGTCCCTTCTGCTCTATGATCCCAATACAAGCTACTTCCCATTATTTCCGAATACCCAAGGCTCTTGTTTTTGCATGGAATGTTCTTGACTCCCTCAACCACCTCAAAAATTCAGACCTCAAGATAGTTTAAATATCACCTCCTTTGGGATGCCCTCCTCCAGTCCCAAGCAGGGGTTGCTTCCTCTGTGCTCACATTGCAGCACATTGATTTAGCAGTATTTTTCTCTGGTTCAACATCTAGACATTGAGTTCTTCATGGGTGGGAATTGTGCCTTAGTCAATTCCCTGAGTATCTGGGTATCTAGCACAGTACTAGTTAGAAAGAAAACTTTCCTGACTCCTCACCCAACTTGAAAGTCCATTCCAGTATGAAAATAAACACACAGACAACTCATACCTTGACCTTTGGAGCCAGTTACCAGTTACCAAGAAGGAGAAAATGGTTCTCAGCAGGTCTTGCTGTTGACTATGAACCATGAAGACTAACTTTTGCCATCACTAGAAACTATGGAATTAGGGAAGCAAGCCTTCTGCATTTGGGACTATACCTGCAAAATGAAGATGCAGCCACTAGACAGTAAATGCACAAAGTAAGATAATAATGAACTTTTCTAATAAACTACAATTTCCTAAATGGGGTTTCAATTTTAAAATATGTTTAAAGATCAATCTCTTTAACCATATAACAAACCATTTTTAAATATTCTATAACAATAACATCATAGTGACTTTACATATGAGGTCACAGTGCATATCTTTTCATTCCCATTGAGATAACGGGTAGCCAAGAACATAAATGGACACATTTTTGCAAGGTCTTAGATGGAAAATCACTCATGGTGATGCGTGCATTGTTTTATTATTAAATACCAAGGAATCGCTTCACTGGCCCATATTCAAAGGACAGGGAATCTATGTTTTATGCTCTTTTCATCCCATTAGTCGTAGGGGAAAATGGAAAAACATAGAAGTTCTCATAAGTCTACACCTCAGGTCCTTCATAAATAGTATTATAATAGAATGAGGATTTTCTCAGGGAAAAAGTTAGGAAACATTCCAGAATGCAAATATAATGAATAAGCACATTTTAACACGCCTATTATTTCCCAGAACTTGAATGGTTTTATCCAGGAACAACCCCATCTTGTTCCAATTTTGAACAACCCATAATTGCTTGTTATGTGAGCAATTCACTTTCAAATGGAGAAAGAAAAAAATGTTAAATGCTGAGCAATTTCCCCTCTCTATTTTATTTTAATAAAATCGTATTCTTTCATTATATATTTCATTTTAAACATTAATTCCTTCCTGCATCTAAACAGTTCACTGTATTACAACCTTTTCTCTTCATCTCTCTTATCTATCCAGGATCTGACAGGACCTTATTTAGAATATCTACTTGTGTTTTTCTATTTTTAATCAAAAAACTTTACTCATAAAATGGAAAAACAAAGGAACCTCAAACCTTCCAATAATTCTAACAAATCCACTTATGGTGGATTTGGAAAGCCTGTGTATCGATCTTTTCCTTTTTTAATCAAAAGGAGGGAGAGGGGAACAAAAAAATTAATAAATAAAACGACTTTGATAATAAATTGCTCTTTTAAAAATACCAAGACACACACTGACACAAGCACTGTCTGCTTCCCAAACCTCTATTCAAATTGTAAATAAGGGCCTCATTAACCCACCTTATTGAACACACTGAAACTGCCCCCACCCGCACTAGGCATTATATTCAGAACGAGCATGGTTACAATAGACACACCTAAGATTAAATATTTCATTTCATTTTCTTTCAGATATTTATTATTATAAAAAAACTTCTCAACTCAGTGTGCATTATCAACAAAATGTGTTTAAGAATAAAAGTCTATTTAATTGGACCAGGGTGGGGCTATGGAATTAGTATTTTTAAGTTCCTCAGGTGATTTTAATAAGGAATCAGATAGAGAAGCTCTACTTTATAGGGAAGAGCTTTGCAGATGGCAAAGTGTGTGTGAAGTACTTTAATGTGGTTAGGTTTGTCTCAAAAACTCCTGGTTTAATATCATATCAAAGGCTCTTGGTAAACAAGCAAATGATGTAAAAAATACTGAGGTTATGCTTCACTATTGCAATTGACAAGGACTGTCCACTTTAGTTACTAGAAGGAATTTTTTAAGAGGAACAGGAATTGGAGGCTATGAAATATATTTCACATTGGGATTTTTATTTAAATTGCATTTATTTCAATCACATTTGACATATATACCCTGTTACTACATTTGCTTCTTGTTCCATTTTAAATTAATAAATTTCAGAAGCTTTTGTTTTACAAATAACTTATTAAATAATAATTTTTAAAATGAACATTGCTGTAGAAAAAAACTACATTTGATTTTCCAAAATATGTGCATTTAATATTAAGCATCAGAAGGGCAAGACCTTCAAGATGGTGGAGGAGTAAGACGTGGAGATCACCTTCCTCCCCACAAATACATCAGAAATACATCTACATGTGGAACAACTCCTACAGAACACCTACTGAACGTTGGCAGAAGACCTCAGACCTCCCAAAAGGCAAGAAACTCCCCACGTACGTGGGTAGGGAAAAAGAAAAAAGAGAAAACAGAGACAAAAGAATAGGGACGGACCTGCACCTCAGGGAGGGAGCTGTGAAGGAGGAAAGGTTTCCACACACTAGGAAGCCCCTTCACTGGCAGAGATGGGGGTGGACGGGGGGGAAGCTTCAGAGCCACGGAGGAGAGTGCAGCAACAGGGGTGCAGAGGGCAAAGTGGAGAGATTCCCACACAGAGGATCGGTGCCGACCAGCACTCACCAGCCCGAGAGGCTTGTCTGCTCATCCGCCGGGGCGGGCGGGGGCTGGGAGCTGAGGCTCGGGCTTCGGTCGGATCGCAGGGAGAGGACTGGGGTTGGCGGCGTGAACACAGCCTGAAGGGGGCTAGTGCACCACAGCTAGCCAGGAGGGAGTCCGGGAAAAGGTCTGGACCTGCCTAAGAGGCAAGAGACCATTGTTTCGGGGTGAGCAAAGAGAGGGGATTCAGAGCACATCCTAAATGAGCTCCAGAGATGGGCATGAGCCGTGGCTATCAGTGCCCAGAGACGGGCATGAAACGCTAAGGCTGCTGCTGCAGCCACCAAGAAGCCTGTGTGCAAGCACAGGTCACTATCCACACTTCCCCTCCCGGGAGCCTGTGCAGCCCACCACTGCCAGGGTCCTGTGATCCAAGGGCAACTTCCCCAGAAGAACACACGGCGTGCCTCAGGCTGGTGCAACGTCACGCCGGCCTCTACAGCTGCAGGCTCGCCCCACATCCCGTACCCCTCCCTCCCCCTGGCCTGAGTAAGCCAGAACCCCCTAATCAGCTGCTACTTTAACCCCGTCCTGTCTGGGTGGGAAAAGACGCACTCAGAAGACCTACACGCAGAGGCAGGACCAATCCAAAGCTGAACCCCAGGAGCTGTGAAAACAAAGAAGAGAAAGGGAAATCTCTCCCAGACGCCTCAGGAGCAGCGGATTAAATCTCCACAATCAGCTTGATGTACGCTGCACCTGTGGAACACCTGAATAGACAATGAATCAACCCAAAATTGAGGCAGTGGACTTTGGGAGCAACTGTAGACTTGAGGTTTGCTGTATGTGACTGACTGGTTTCTGGTTTTATGTTTATCTTAGTTTAGTATTAAGAGTTTATTATCACTGGTAGATTTGTTTATTGATTTGGTTGCTCTCTTCCTTTTTTTGTTAATATATAGATACATATATTTTTTTCCTTTTTCTCTTTTTGTGAGTGTGTATGTGTATGCTTCTTTGTGTGATTTTGTCTGTATGGCTTTGCTTTTACCATTTGTCCTAGGGTTCTGTCTGTCCATTTTTATTTTGGTTCTTTTTTTTTTTTTTAGTAGAGTTTTAGCGCCTGTTATCATTGGTGGATTTTTTTGGTTTGGTTGCTCTCTTCTTTCTTTCTTCTTATTTTTATTACTTTTTGATTTTTTAAATTTTTAATAATTTTTTAATTTTTTATTTTAATAACTTTCTTTTTTTTTTTTTTTCTTTCTTTCTTTCTTTTTTTCTCCCTTTTCTTCTGAGCAATGTGGCTGACAGGGTCTTGGTGCTCCAGCCGGTGTCAGGACTTTGCCTCTGAGGTGGGAGAGCCAAGTTCAGGACATTGGTCCACCAGAGACTTCCAGGCTCCATGTAATATCAAATGGTGAAAGCTCTCCCAGAGATCTCCATTTCAATGCTAAGACCAAGCTCCACTCAACAATCAGCAAGCTACAGTGCTGGACACCCTATGCCAAACAACTAGCAAGACAGGAACACAACCCCACCCATTAGTACAGAGGCTGCCTAAAATCATAAGGTCACAGACACCCCAGAACACACCACTGGATGTGGCCCTGCCCACCAGGAAGACAAGATCCAGCCTCACCCACCAGAACACAGGCACTAGTCTCCTCCACCAAGAAGCCTACACAACCCACTGAACCAACCTTAGCCACTGGGGGCAGACACCAAAAACAATGGGAACTAAGAACCTGCAGCCTGCAAAAAGGAGACCCTAAACAGAGTAAGTTAAGCAAAATGAGAAGACAGAGAAACATACAGCAGATGAAGGAGCAAGGTAAAAACCCACCAGACCAAACAAATGAAGAGGAAATAGGCAGTCTACCTGAAAAAGAATTCAGAGTAATGATAGTAAAGGTGATCCAAAATCTTGGAAATAGAATGGAGAAAATACAAGAAATGTTAAACAAGGACATACAAGAAGTAAAGAGCAAACAAACAATGATGAACAACACAATAAATGAAATTAAAAATTCTCTAGAAGGAATCAATAGCAGAATAACTGAGGCAGAAGAACGGATAAGTGACTTGGAAGATAAAATGGTGGAAATAACTACTGCAGAGCAGAATAAAGAAAAATAGAATGAAAAGAATTGAGGACAGTCTTAGAGACCTCTAGGACAACATTAAATGAACCAACATTTGAATTATAGGGTTCCAGAAGAAGAAGAGAAAAAGAAGGGACTGAGAAGATATTTGAAGAGATTATAGTTGAAAACTTCACTAATATGGGAAAGGTAATAGTCAATCAAGTCCAGGAAGAACAGAGAGTCCCATACAGGATAAATCCAAGGAGAAACACGCCAAGACACATATTAATCAAACTATCAAAAATTAAATACAAAGAAAAAATATTAAAAGCAGCAAGGGAAAAACAACAAATAACATACAAGGGAATCCCTATAAAGTTAACAGCTGATCTTTCAGCAGAAACTCTGCAAGCCAGAAGGGAGTGGCAAGACATATTTAAAGTGATGAAAGGGAAAAACCTACAACCAAGATTAGCCTACCCAGCAAGGATCTCATTCAGATTTGACGGAGAAATTAAAACCTTTACAGACAAGCAAAAGCTAAGAGAATTCAGCACCACAAAAGCAGCTTTACAACAAATGCTAAAGGAACTTCTCTAGGCAGGAAACACAAGAGAAGGAAAAGATCTACAATAACAAAACCTAAAACAATTAAGAAAATGGTAATAGGAACATACATATGGTTTATTATGTATGTATAAATATACATAATAAACCATATTAACAAAATGAAGGAGAAAAAACATATGATCATCTCAATAGATGCAGAAAAAGCTTTCAACAAAATTCAACACCCATTTATGATAAAAACCCTCCAGAAAGTAGGCATAGAGGGAACTTACCTCAACACAATAAAGGTGATGTATGACAAACCCACAGCCAACATCGTTCTCAATGGTGAAAAACTGAAACCATTTCCGCTAAGATCAGGAAGAAGACAAGGTTGTCCACTCTCACCACTATTATTCAACATAGTTTTGGAAGTTTTAGCCACAGCAATCAGAGAAGAAAACGAAATAAAATGAATCCGAATCAGAAATGAAGAAGTAAAGTTGTCAGTGTTTGCAAATGACATTATACTATACATAGAGTATCCTAAAGATGCTACCAGAAAACTACTAGATCTAATCAATGAATTTGGTAAAGTAGCAGGATACAAAATTAATGCACAGAAATCTCTTGCATTCCTATACACCAATTCTGAAAAATCTGAAAGAGAAATTAAAGAAACACTCCCACTTACCACTTCAACAAAAAGAATAAAATACCTAGGAATAAACCTACCTGCAGAGACAAAAGACCTGTAGGCAGAAAACTATAAGACACTGATGAAAGAAATTAAAGATGAAACAAACAGATGGAGAGATATACCATGTTCTTGGATTGGAAGAATCAACATTGTGAAAATGACTATACTACACAAAGCAATCTACAGATTCAGTGCAATCCCTATCAAACTACCAAAGGCATTTTTCACAGAACAAAAAATTTCACAATTTGTATGGAAACACAAAAGACCCCGAATAGCCAAAGCAATATTGAGAATGAAAAATGGAGCTGGAGGAATCAGGCTCCTGGACTCCAGACTATACTACAAAGCTACAGTAATCAAGACAACAGTATGGTACTGGCACAAAAACAGAAATATAGATCAATGGAACAGGATAGAAAGCCCAGAGATAAACCCATGCCCATATGGTCACCTTATTTTTGATAAACAAGGCAAGAATACACAATGGAGAAAAGACAGCCTCTTCAATAAGGGGTGCTGGGAAAACTGGACAGCTACCTGGAAAAGAATGAAATTAGAACACTCCCTAACACCATACACAAAAATAAACTCAAAATGGATTAATGACCGAAATGTAAGGCCAGACACTATAAAACTCTTAGAGGAAAACATAGGCAGAACACTCTATGACATAAATCACAGCAAGATCCTTTTTGACCCACCTCCTAGAGAAATGGATATAAAAACAAAAATAAACAAATAGGACCTAATGAAACTTCAAAGCTTTTGCAGAGCAAAGGAAACCATAAACAAGATGAAAAGACAGCCCTCAGAATGGGAGAAAATATTTGCAAAGGAAGCAACTGACAAAGGATTAATCTCCAAAATTTACAAGCAGCTCATGCAGCTCAATATCAAAAAAACAAACAACCCAATCCAAAAATGGGCAGAATACCTAAATACACATTTCTCCCAAGAAGATATACAGATTGCCAACAAACACATGAAAGGATGCTCAACATCACTAATCTTTAGAGAAATGCAAATTAAAACTATATGAGGTGGGGGAGGGGGCAAGATGGCGGAAGAGTAAGACGCGGAGATCACCTTCCTTCCCACAGATACAGTAGAAATACATCTACACGTGGAACTGCTCCTACAGAACACCCACTGAACGCTGGCAGAAGACGTCAGACCTCCCAAAAGGCAAGAAAATCCCCCCGTACTTGGGTAGGGCAAAAGAAAAAAGAAATAACAGAGACAAAAGAATAGGGACGGGACCTGCACCAGTGGGAGGGAGCTGTGAAGGAGGAAAGGTTTCCACACACGAGGAAGCCCCTTCGTGGGCAGAGACTGCGGGTGGCAGAGGGGGGAAGCTTCGGAGCCACGGAGGAGAGCGCAGCCACAGGGGTGCGGAGGGCAAAGCGGAGAGATTCCCGCACGGAGGATTGGTGCTGAGTAGCACTCACCAGCCCGAGAGGCTTGTCTGCTCAGCCGCCGGGGCGGGCGAGGGCTGGGAGCTGAGGCTCGGGCTTTGGTGCTAGCTGGGAGGGAGTCCAGGAAAAAGTCTGCAGCTGCCGAAGAGGCAAGAGACTTTTTCTTGCCTCTTTGTTTCGTGGCGCACAAGGAGAGGGGATTCAGAGCGCTGCCTAAACGAACTCCAGAGACGGGCGCGAGCCGCGGCTATCAGCGCGGATCCCACAGCAACAGGGGCATAGAGGGAAAAACGGAGAGACTCCCGCACAGAGGCTCGGTGCCAAGCAGCACTCACCAGCCCGAGAGGATTGTCTGCTCACCCACCGGGGCGGGCAGGGGCTGGGAGCTGAGGCTCGGGCTTCGGTCGGATCACAGGGAGAGGACTGGGGTTGGCTGCGTGAACACAGCCTGAAGGGGTTAGCGCACCACAGCTAGCCGGGAGGGAGTCCGGGAAAAAGTCTGCAGCTGCCGAAGAGACAAGAGACTTTTTCTTACCTCTCTTTTTCCTGGTGCGCGAGGAGAGGGGATTGAGAGCGCCGCCTAAATGAACTCCAGAGACGGGCGCGAGCCACGGCTATCAGCGTGGACCCCAGAGGCGGGCAGGAGACGCTAAGGCTGCTGCTTCCGCCACCAAGAAGCCTGTGTGCGAGCACAGGTCACTCTCCACACCTCCCCTCCCGGGAGCTGGTGCACCCCGCCACTGCCAGGCTCCCGTGATCCAGGGACAACTTCCCCAGGAGAACGCACTGCGTGCCTCAGGCTGGTGCAACGTCACGACGCCTCTGACGCTGCAGGCTCGCCCCACCTCCTGCATATCGTTGCCTCCACCCCCACCCCCCCGTCCTGAGTGAGCCAGAGCCCCCGAAGCAGCTGCTCCTTTAACCCCGTTGTGTCTGGGCAGGGAACAGACGCCCTCAGGCGACCTACACGCAGAGGCGGGTCCAAATCCAAAGCTGAACCCCCGGAGCTGTGCCAACAAAGAAGCGAAAGGGAAATCTCTCCCAGCAGCCTCAGGAGCAGCGGATTAAAGCTCCACAAACAACTTGATGTGCCTGCATCTGTTGAATACCTGAATAGACAACAAATCATCCCAAATTCAAGAGGTGGACTTCGGGAGCAGGATATATTAATTTTTCCCATTTTCCTTTTTTTTGTGAGTGTATATGTGTATGCTTCTGGGTGAAATTTTGTCTGTATAGCTTTGCTTTCACCATTAGTCCTAGGGTTAGGTCCATCCGTTTTTTTTGTTTTTTTTTTTTTTACTTAAAAAAATTTTTTTTTCCTAATAAATGTTTTCTTAATAATTTTTTCCTTATTTTCTATTTTTAGAAATTAAAAAAAAATTTTAATAAGTTTTTTCATATTTTTTATTTTAAAAAATTTTTTCTTAATAATTTTTTTCTTATTTTTTATTATAAAAAAAATAAATCATTTTTAAAAATTAAAAAAAAATTTTTTCTGAATACTTTTATTCTTAATAATTTTTTTCTTATTTTTTATTATAATACCTTTATTTTATTTTATTTTATCCTCTTTCTTTCTTTCTATTTTTTTCTCCCTTTTATTCTGAGCCGTGTGGATGAAAGGCTCTTGGTGCTCCAGCCAGGCATCAGGGCTGTGCCTCTGAGGTGGGAGAGCCAACTTCAGGACACTGGTCCACAAGAGACCTCCCAGCTCCACATAATACCAAATGGCGAAAATCTCTCAGAGATCTCCATCTCAACATCAAGACCCAGCTTCACTCAACGACCAGCAAGCTACAGTGCTGGACACCCTATGCCAAATAACTAGCAAGAGAGGAACACAGCCCCATCCATTAGCAGAGAGGCTGCCTAAAATCATAATAAGGCCACAGACACCCCAAAACACACCACCAGACGTGGACGTGCCCACCAGAAAGACAAGATCCAACCTCATCCACCAGAACACAGGCACTAGTCCCCTCCACCAGGAAGCCTACACAACCCACTGAACCAACCTTAGCCACCGGGGACAGATACCAAAAACAACGGGAACGGCGAACCTGCAGCCTGTGAAAAGGAGACCCCAAACACAGTAAGATAAGCAAAATGAGAAGACAAAAAAACACACAGCATGTGAAGGAGCAGGGTCAAAACACACCAGACCTAACAAATGAAGAGGAAATAGGCAGTCTACCTGAAAAAGAATTCAGAATAATGATAGTAAAGATGATTCAAAATCTTGGAAATAGAATAGACAAAATGCAAGAAACATTTAACAAGGATGTAGAAGAACTAAAGAGGAACCAAGCAACGATGAAAAACACAATAAATGAAATTAAAAATACTCTAGACGGGACCAATAGCAGAAGAAATGAGGCAAAAGAAAGGATAAGTGACCTGGAAGATAAAATGGTGGAAATAACTACTGCAGAGCAGGATAAACAAAAAAGAATGAAAAGAACTGAGGACAGTCTCAGAGACCTCTGGGACAACATTAAACGCACCAACATTCGAATTATAGGGGTCCCTGAAGAAGAAGAGAAAAAGAAAGGGGCTGAGAAAATATTTGAAGAGATTATAGTTGAAAACTTCCCTAATATGGGAAAGGAAATAGTTAATCAAGTCCTGGAAGCACAGAGAGTCCCATACAGGATAAAGCCAAGGAGAAACACGCCAAGACACATATTAGTCAAACTATCAAAAATTAAATATAAAGAAAACATATTAAAAGCAGCAAGGGAAAAACAAAAAATAACACACAAGGGAATCCCCGTAAGGTTAACAGCTGATCTTTCAGCAGAAACTCTGCAAGCCAGAAGGGAGTGGCAGGATATACTTAAAGTTATGAAGGAGAAAAACCTACAACCAAGGTTACTCTACCCAGCAAGGATCTCATTCAGACTTGATGGAGAAATTAAAATCTTTACAGACAAGCAAAAGCTGAGAGAGTTCAGCACCACCAAACCAGCTTTACAACAAATGCTAAAGGAACTTCTCTAGGCAAGAAACACAAGAGAAGGAAAACACCTACAATAACAAACCCAAAACATTTAAGAAAATGGGAATAGGAACATACATATCGATAATTACCTTAAATGTAAATGGATTAAATGCTCCCACCAAAAGACACAGACTGGCTGAATGGATACAAAAACAAGACCCATATATATGCTGTCTACAAGAGACCCACTTCAGACCTAGGGACACATACTGACTGAAAGTGAGGGGATGGAAAAAGATATTCCATGCAAATGGAAATCAAAAGAAAGCTGGAGTAGCAATTCTCATATCAGACAAAATAGACTTTAAAATAAAGACTATTACAAGAGACAAAGAAGGACACTATATAATGATCAAGGGATCGATCCAAGAGGAAGGTATAACAATTGTAAATATTTATGCACCCAACATAGGAGCACCTCAATATATAAGGCAAATACTAACAGCCATAAAAGGGGAAATCGACAGCAACACAATCATAGTAGGGGACTTTAACACCCCACTTTCACCAATGGACAGATCATCCAAAATGAAAATAAATAAGGAAACACAAGCTTTAAATGATACATTAAACAAGATGGACTTAATTGATATTTATAGGACATTCCACCCAAAAACAACAGAATACACATTTTTCTCAAGTGCTCATGGAACATCCTCCAGGATAGATCATATCTTGGGTCACAAATCAAGCCTTGGTAAATTTAAGAAAATTGAAATCGTATCAAGTATCTTTTCCGACCACAACGCTATGAGACTAGATATCAATTACAGGAAAAGATCTGTAAAAAATACAAACACATGGAGGCTACACAATACACTACTTAATAACGAAGTTATCACTGAAGAAATCAAAGGGGAAATCAAAAAATACCTAGAAACAAATGACAATGGAGACACGACGACCCAAAACCTATGGGATGCAGCAAAAGCAGTTCTAAGAGGGAAGTTTATAGCAATACAAGCCTACCTCAAGAAACAGGAAACATCTAGAATAAACAACCTAACCTTGCACCTAAACCAATTAGAGAAAGAAGAGCAAAGAAACCCCAAAGCTAGCAGAAGGAAAGAAATCATAAAGATCAGATCAGAAATAAATGAAAAAGAAATGAAGGAAACAATAGCAAAAATCAATGAAACTAAAAGCTGGTTCTTTGAGAAGATAAACAAAATTGATAAACCATTAGCCAGACTCATCAAGAGAAAAAGGGAGAAGACTCAAATCAATAGAATTAGAAATGAAAAAGGAGAAGTAACCACTGACACTACAGAAATACAAACGATCATGAGAGATTACTACAAGCAACTCTATGCCAATAAAATGGACAACCTGGAAGAAATGGACAGATTCTTAGAAATGCACAACTACCGAGACTGAACCAGGAAGAAATAGAAAATATGAACAGACCAATCACAAGCACTGAAATTGAAACTGTGATTAAAAATCTTCCAACAAACAAAAGCCCAGGACCAGATGGCTTCACAGGCGAATTCTATCAAACATTTAGAGAAGAGCTAACACCTATCCTTCTCAAACTCTTCCAAAATATTGCAGAGGGAGAAACACTCCCAAACTCATTCTACGAGGCCACCATCACCCTGACACCAAAACCAGACAAAGATGTCACAAAGAAAGAAAACTACAGGCCAGTATCACTGATGAACATAGATGCAAAAATCCTCAACAAAATACTAGCAAACAGAATCCAACAGCACATTAAAAGGATTATACACCATGATCAAGTTGGGTTTATTCCAGGAATGCAAGGATTCTTCAATATACGCCAATCAATCAAAGTGATACATCATATTAACAAATTGAAGGAGAAAAACCATATGATCATCTCAATAGATGCAGAGAAAGCTTTCAACAAAATTCAACACCCATTTATGATAAAAGCCCTGCCGAAAGTAGGCATAGAGGGAAATTTCCTCAACATAATAAAGGCCATATATGACAAACCCACAGCCAACATTGTCCTCAATGGTGAAAAACTGAAACCATTTCCACTAAGATCAGGAACAAGACAAAGTTGCCCACTCTCACCACTATTATTCAACATAGTTTTGGAAGTGTTAGCCACAGCAATCAGAGAAGAAAAAGAAATAAAAGGAATCCAAATCGGAAAAGAAGAAGTAAAGCTGTCACTGTTTGCAGATGACATGATACTATACATAGAGAATCCTAAAACTGCCACCAGAAAACTACTAGAGCTAATCAATGAATTTGGTAAAGTAGCAGGATACAAAATTAATGCACAGAAATCTCTTGCATTCCTATATACTAATGATGAAAAATCTGAAAGTGACATTAAGAAAACACTCCCGTTTATCATTGCAACAAAAAGAATAAAATATCTAGGAATAAATAAACCTACCTAAGGAGACAAAAGACCTGTATGCAGAAAATTACAGGACACTGATGAAAGAAATTAAAGATGATACAAATAGATGGAGAGATATACCATGTTCTTGGATTGGAAGAATCAACATTGTGCAAATGACTCTACTACCCAAAGCAATCTACAAATTCAATGCAATCCCTATCAAACTACCACTGGCATTTTTCACAGAACTAGAACAAAAAATTTCACAATTTGTATGGAGACACAAAAGACCTGAATAGCCAAAGCAATCTTGAGAACGAAAAATGGAGCTGGAGGAATCAGGCTCCCTGACTTCAGACTATATTACAAAGCTACAGTAATCAAGACAGTTTGGTACTGGCACAAAAACAGAAATATAGATCAATGGAACAGGATAGAAAGCCCAGGGATAAACCCACGCACATACGGTCACCTTATCTTTGATAAAGGAGGCAAGCATATACAGTGGAGAAAAGACAGCCTCTTCAATAAGTGGTGCTGGGAAAATTGGACAGGTACGTGTAAAAGTATGAAATTAGAACACTCCCTGACACCATACACAAAAATAAACTCAAAATGGATCAAAGACCTACATGTAAGGCCAGACACTATCAAACTCTTAGAGGAAAACATAGGCAGAACGCTCTATGACATAAATCTCAGCAAGATCCTTTTTGACCCAGCTCCTAGAGAAATGGAAATAAAAACACAAATAAACAAATGGGACCTAATGAAACTTAAAAGCTTTTGCACAGCAAAGGAAACCATAAACAAGACCAAAAGACAACCCTCAGAATGGGAGAAAGTATTTGCAAATGAAGCAACTGACAAAGGATTAATCTCCAAGATTTACAAGCAGCTCATGCAGCTCAATAACAAAAAAACAAACAACCCAATCCAAAAATGGGCAGAAGACCTACATAGGCATTTCTCCAAAGAAGATATACAGATGGCCAACAGACACATGAAAGAATGCTCAACATCCTTAATCATTAGAGAAATGCAAATCAAAACTACAATGAGGTATCATCTCACACTGGTCAGAATGGCCATCATCAAAAAATCTAGAAACAATAAATGCTGGAGAGAGTGTGGAGAAAAGGGAACACTCTTGCACTGTTGGTGGGAATGTAAATTGATACAGCCACTATGGAGAACAGTATGGATTTTCCTTAAAAAATAAAAATAGAACTACCATACGACCCAGCAATCCCACTACTGGGCATATACCCTGAGAAAACCATAATTCAAAAAGAGTCATGTACCAAAATGTTCATTGCAGCTCTATTTACAATAGCCAGGACATGGAAGCAGCCTAAGTGTCCATCATTGGATGAATGGATAAAGAAGATGTGGCACATATATACAATGGAATATTACTCAGCCATAAAAAGAAATGAAATGGAGGTATTTGTAATTAGGTGGATGGAGTTAGAGTCTGTCCTACAGAGTGAAGTAAGTCAGAAAGAGAAAAACAAATACAGTATGCTAACACATATATATGGAATCTAAGGGGGAAAAAAAAAAGGTCATGAAGAAGCTAGTGGCAAGATGGGAATAAAGACACAGACCTAATAAAGAATGGACATGAGGATATGGGGAGGGGGAGGGGTGAGATGTGACAGGGTGAGAGAGTGTCATGGACATATATACACTACCAAATGTAAAATAGATAGCTAGTGGGAAGCAGCCGCATAGCACAGGGAGATCAGCTCGGTGCTTTGTGACCACCTAGAGGGGTGGGATAGGGAGGGTGGGAGGGAGGGAGAGGCAAGAGGGAAGAGATATGGGAACATATGTGTATGTATAACTGATTCACTTTGTTATAAAGCAGAAACTAACACACCATTGTAAAGCAATTATACTTCAATAAAGATGTTTAAAAAAACAAAAAACAAACAAATTAAAAAACAAACAAAAAAAACCTATATGAGTTATCACCTCACACCAGTCAGAATGGCCATCATCAAAAAATCTACAAACAATAAATGCTGGAGAGGGTGTGGAGAAAAGCAAATCCTCTTGCACTGTTTGTGGGAATGTAAATTGATACAGCCACTATGGAGAACAGTATGGAGGTTCCTTAAAAACCTAAAAATAGAACCACCATACGACCCAGCAATGCCACTACTAGGCATATACCCTGAGAAAACCATAATTCGAAAAGAGTTGTGTACCACAATGTTCATTGCAGCTCTATTTACAATAGCCGGGACATGGAAGCAATCTAAGTGTCCATCGACAGATGAATGAATAAAGAAGATGTGGCACATATATACAATGGAATATTACTCAGCCATAAAAAGAAACGAAATTGAGTTATTTGTAGTGAGGTGGATGGACGTAGAGTCTGTCATACAGAGTGAAGTAAGTCAGAAAGAGAAAAACAAATACTGTATGCTAACACATATATATGGAATCTAAAAAAAAATTAAAAATGGTTCTGATGAACCTAGGGGCAGGACAGGAATAAAGACGCAGATGTAGAGAATGGACTTGAGGACACGGGGAGGGGAAAGGTTAAACTGGGACGACGTGAGAGAGTAACATTGACATATATACACTACCAAATGTAAAATAGATAGCTAGTGGGAATCAGCTGCATAGCACAAGGAGATCAGATCGGTGCTTTGTGACCACCTACAGCCTGGGATAGGGAGGGTGGGAGGGAGATGCTGAGAGAGGAGATATGGGGATATATGTATATGTATAGCTGATTCACTTTGTTATAAAGCAGAAACTAACACACCATTGTAAAGCAATTATATTCCAATAAAGATGTTAAAAAAAAAAAAAAGCATCAGGAGTAGGAATGAAATTTAAATGTTCTTAAAATGCTCCCTTTGAGAATTTTCAGGTTTAACTTTAGCGTAGTTTCTCTAAAATGTGTTTTTACAACATACATCCCTCTTTGGTTATAATCATAATAATTATTTTGTCACATTTCTGTCTTTGAATGATCAGACTCAGCAAACATTCCTTGATTACCTATCTGTCCAAGGGAGTTTCTGATATATTTTTTAATGATTTTAATTATAATATTCTGTTAAAGAATGTTAGTTAAAAAGTGAATCAGTCCATGCAAACTATTGCATTTAGAATGGATAAATAACGAGGTCCTACTGTGTAGCAGAGGGAACTATATCCAGCCTCCTAGGATAAACCATAATGGAAAAGAATATAAAAAAATGTATATATTTGTATAACTGAGTCACTTTGCCATACAGCAGAAATTAACACAATGTTGTAAATCAACTATACTTCAATTTTAAAAAAAGTAAATCAGTCCAGCTCACGAGTTATTTCTAGTTCACGTTTTTAATCAGAGCTACGTTAGCGAAAATTAGTATGTGGGTCTGAAGTTTAAAAATAGGTTAATAAAAAGAATAAAATTCTGTGATATTTCATACCTGAGATTTGATTCACATTGAATGCAATGTTCTATGTATTATTATATTAGAGCTACAACTTGAGTGATTTAGAATGATTTGTTTATAAAATTTACCACTTAAATATTGAGTTAGAAAACTAAGCAGAAACCCCATCCCCTCACTTCCTACTTCTTTAGTATGGTGTATGTGAGTTTATGTCGTTATATTGGGTGTGTATTTATTCATTCATGCACTACTTCTGCAAAATTTGCACCAATTACCAGAAACGGTGCTAGGAAAAGAAGCAATGGGAAAAACAGGCAAAAACAAACTTGAAATGCATTATCATTGCACACTTCAAATCACAGAGCTTCAGTGAATATAGTGAGCTAGTGGCACATATCTTTTCAGTCAAGGACAATTTCATAATAATTGTAAAGTCATCTGCCTCTGTTAATTCCTTTGACTAAACAGCAAATCAAAAGCCCAGGTTTATACATACTTGCCAAATACTTCTGCATCTTCAAATCATCACGAGCCTATTTAGAGGACCAAGTTGTGGGTATAAAGAAGAAAATAGAGAGGAAGGAGAAGAGAAAGAAGAAAGAAGAGGAGAAGAAGAAGAAGATTATAATTTCTGTTTGTGGCAATATGGTAGACTAAATAACATGAAAATCCTCAAACAATAAAACATCTAGAAATCCTGGAAAAATAATGTTTAAACCCTTACTGTTAACCATCCCGTTTAAGGAATGGTTGATCAATAAGAATGTAAGGGGAATCCTCAGAAACTGAGATCAAGGAATAAAGTAAGCTCCAGAGAGATGAATACAAACTGATTCTGGGACTATCCTGGGGAGAAGGACTTATCTTAGCAAGAAAGGGCTTAGAGAGGGTATGAAGCCTCAGCCCAAGCAAGCAGGGAATTGGAACAAAACTCCCTCAAAATCTAGGACCTTCCAAGAATTACAGACTCAATGAAAACTGTAATGAATAAGCAAACAAACAAATAAGAAGTCTACTTGCACAGAGCAATGAGAAGGAAGGCTGTCTCCCTCAGCCTAGGCTCCAGGGTCTTGGAAAAGGCTCTGTTAAGAATTCACAAGCATAGGCCAGTCAAATTCAGGTTTATATAAAGAAACTGACAAATTTATGGAGAAAGCTAAACAAGCACTGACTGATAAAACAACGATAATAAACTCTAATTTGAGGATTAAGAACAAAGTTGAGATAAAATGTTGGAAAACAATAACATATGATAAAAGAGAAAGACAGAGTTCAGGATTTCTGAAAACTTTAATTTTTTTTTTAGAAGAGGTAGTGATACTAACTTTGGATTTTAATCATTTAGGCTAAATTCTAAGTGTATAACTTTAAAGTGGAAAAGGAAATAAAGAAAAAATTCCAATAAAAGGCAGAAAATGAAGAGAAAAAAAGCACAGAAAAAGCAAGTTAAATAGAAAACTCCTAAAAGTTGGTAGAAATAAATCCATATATAAATAATCACAATGATTAATATTACAGACAAACTAATTAAAAGAGATTATTGGTAAGATTAAATTTACTAAGCTATATGTAACTTATAAAATATATATAGGGCTTCCCTGGTGGTGCGGTGATTGGGGGTCTGCCTGCTGGTGCAGGGGGCACGGGTTCGAGCCCTGGTCTGGGAGGATCCCATGTGCTGCGGAGTGGCTGGGCCCGTGAGCCACAGTTGCTGGGCCTGCGCGTCAGGAGCCTGTGCTCCGCAGCGGGGCGGGGTGGGGCGGGGCGGGCGGTGATACTGGGAGGGTCGCGCACCGCGATGGGGAGTGGCCCCCACTTGCCGCGGCTGGGAGAAGCCCTTGTGCAGAAATGAAGACCCAACACACAGCCATAAATTAATTAATTAATTAATTTAAAAAAAAAGTATATATATATAAAAGTGTTTAAATATAAAGCTATAAAGACATTAACAAGTTACAAACAAAGAAATGGAAAAGAAAATGCATCAGGCATGAGTAAGTATCAAAGAATACAGACCACATTCTCTGGACAAATTCAATTACGATATAAATATGTAATAAAAATATAACAAATAAAAAATAAATTTTGGAATTTTTTAATGTAATTCTAGATAATAGAAGGGTCAAGAATAAATCATAACAAATTAGAAAAATTATGAGTGAACAGTAATGAAAACATTGTTTCCAGTATACTGCTACAATGGTACCTAGTGAAGCATTTATAGATTTAACATTTATTTTAGAAAAGATGAAAAGCTTGAAAGGTGTTATTTTCAAGAGTTAGAAAAAATAATATGATGAGTCAAAGAAAGTAGGAGGAAAGGGATAAAAATATAAAACATAAAAACATTTCTGTTTCTGGTTATATGGCAGGCCCAACACTCCTGTTGCAAATAACTAAGACAGAAGGTCATAGAAAGATAATTTTCTTTCTTAAGATCATCAAATTCTAACAATGAATCAGCAGGCTAAGACCTGTGGAGGAAAGTAAGCCTAACTCACTTTTGCCCTGAGGGCTTTTGCTCACGCAGGTATAATCAAGCCACATGTTGGTGGCTTCATGGGGTAGGAGACATAACACAAAACCCAGGGCCTGCCTAGTAATAATAAATATAAATAATATTAAACACATAGTCCTTCCTAAATATGAGTTACTATTCTGAGCACATTACATATATTAATTTTTATAATCTTCACCAAAACCCAATGAGTTTTGTGCTATTAATATTATCTCCACTTTACAGATGAGGAAACTATTGCATAGCCTCAGACAACACTCAATAAATATTAATTATTATAAGTATTAATTATCCAGAATAAACCCCTACCTACAGGCGACATCAAAGAAAGTAGCTTTGGCACTGAGGAAACAAGGTAAAGGGGGAAAATATCCTTGGGAGTCTAAAACCACAAACCAACCAGTGCTAACAAGGACATCTTGTCCCTAGGTCCTAAGAACTCTCACAATAAAATGTCCAAGAAAAATGATTAGCTCTGAGCCACAGATAACAAAGGCAGAGGAAACAAAGCACAATAAGTGAGAAAAAGCAGAAACAGCAGGCAACAGAAACTTAAGATGTTGGAATCAACAGATAACAATTGTAAATTAACTATGCTTACTAATTTTAAGAGAAAACACCAAGTTAGAAAATATTTGCATCAGATAAGAAACGTACATCTGAAAATTAAAATAATAACATGTTTAGAAAAATAGCATAGAATGGTGTTGGTATGAACACTGGATGGGGATGCAGAAGTACAAACCATGGAGAAAATAATGGATACATTTAATTGCACTAAAACTAAGAATTTAAGCTACTCAAAAGACACCATAAAGAGGGAATGGACAGTTTTTAGAGACAGTACAAGTAAGCATCTGTGGGACTTGGAGATCAACTGGATACGGAGAGTGATACAGAGTTATGAACCGAAAATGCTAAGTATTCCAGCTTGGGTGACTGGTAGTACCATAACTGAGAAAGGAAATAAAGTAGGAGAATCCAATTTGCGGCATAAAAGACTGGTTCCACTTTTGACAGGCTGAGTTTGGAGTACTTGTGGGATATCCAGGGGAAGGACTCCCAGGCAAGTTGGAAATATGCCTCTGGAGTAAAGGAAAGAAGTCTGGGCTAACGATACATATCTCTAAAATGTTCAGTAATTGCTTCAAGGTCCCAGATCAGTAATTCTGGATGCTAGAGAAGAGGAAATTCTCTGGTGTAAAGTAAAAATGTCTGCCTTTCTCGTTCAGGGAAAATGTTCCACATTGTTCACAGGAAAGTGTCAGTACTTTGGGGTTTTATTCCTTTGGAAAGTTTTGTCTCTCTTTGCCTGGTTTAGGTTTTAGCAGACTCGACCACCACCTACCCATCCATCTCCCACAGGCAAACACACTGATATCGAATATTTTAATGAAAAATGCTTGCCTGAAGCTACTTTACAACCTTATTAAAATTTGACTGCTGCTTTATCTAAAGTGATGGGAACCAGAAATAGCACTAGAATATAACTGAGCCATTGGCATGTTGTATCTGTGCTGTGAAAACAAAATACAACCAATAATAACCCAACCGGTTTTAAATTTCCCAACCTCCCTGCCAAATATTTTGATAACTTTCCCCCAAAGATCTTGTAACCCACAAAATCCTTTGTAATCGAAGCACCTTTGTCAAATCTCTCACTTTAGAACAGTTGTTTCGAATTGGAAAATTACAAATGAGAGTAAGCGTCCCTCCAGTGGAAGAAAGATATGCTGTATCTGAAACAAGATTTTCTCAAGGAACTATGGTATAAAAAAGCAAGGAAACAAGTGTCTCTATTTGGAAATGCAGATGAACTGAGTACATCTTGACCACCGTGAGTGAGCGGTTCTACGTTACACTGTTCATTCCTCTGTCTATTTTTAATCCTGCATCTCCCTCACCAAATGCCATGTACCTAATTGGGTTCTTACAGGATTCCCTGTGTAATCAAGGAGACCATTCCATGATGGCATTTTGCTTTACTTCAGTTGCTGTAATTGCTAATCAGTATTGTAGGTGTCTAAAACCAGCCCCATTTTATACAGCTACTTGAGAGACTGCTGTCTGTGTTAATAGAGGACAAAATGAACAAAATGTTCTGGGCATCCCTCTTGTGTTCTGCTTAGACATTTAACCCAACCCCAGCTAGCTTTCGTAAATATCTGTCCCCAGAATTAGTCATCTGTGAACTCTCAATCTCACTTCATAAAATTAGGTTAACTCATGCTGACATTTTTTTTCCATTTTTAATCTTTATCTTCATATTACTTTTCCCAGAGGGTTTATAACAATAACTTTACATCTCTTTTCCCTTTTTTTCTTCTATTCATCAGCTCAGGTTTAAAAAGAAGAAATGAATATTTTAGCATAACTATAAACACATGGGTGGGAAAATAAATATTTCTCACGATTGAACTAGAATTCACAGTCCAAATAAACAATGATGTACAAAGTTCATTGAGAGTTATTTGTCTCTGATCATCGGAAAGGTCAACGCTTCAGCAGAGTAACCATCACTGAATATTTGTTGTTACTGAGCAATTTGCGCTGAAGAGGACACAAATATTGTGAATATTTATGTGGGGTTTTTCAAGAAATTATCTTGGCACTTGACATTTAAGCTAGTTTTAGGAAATAAAAAAGTAACATTTGAATATAAAGAATGATAACAGGGCAATGTGGAAAACTCATTGAAGGAAAATTCATTGAAGAAAAATTGAAATAGTCATCAATAAGGCACTTTTGGGGGTGGGAGACAGTTGAGATGGGGGAGGGAGAGAAAGGAGAGAAAAGAGGGTGAGGCAAGTGGTAAGAGAGTGTGTGAATGAAAAAGATAAATAAAAGATATTAAAAGGTGGTAGCTTTGTTGTAGAAGAAGAATTGAGTTACCTTATCAAAAGAAACATAAAATGGAAAAGATAAAAGGGCATAAATGATATAAAAACATGTTTCTATTCCAACCTAAATTTATAGTAAAATCTAGTTACCCTAAGTCATTTGCAATAGTCCTGGTATTTGATGCCTGAATGCAGAGGTAAGTGCAAAGAGAGTGGGATGATATGATGATTGACAACTGTTAACAGAATTTGGTTTCTTGTTTAAATTTCATGCAGAATGTCAGAGTAAAAAATCCAAAAATGTGGGGCTTCCCTGGTGGCGCAGTGGTTGAGAATCTGCCTGCCAATGCGGGGGACACGGGTTCGAGCCCTGGTCTGGGAAGATCCCACATGCTGCGGAGCAACTAGGCCCGTGAGCCACAATTACTGAGCCTGCGCGTCTGGAGCCTGTGCTCCACAACAAGAGAGGCCGCGATGGTGAGAGGCCCGCGCACAGCGATGAAGAGTGGCCCCCGCTCGCCGCAACTAGAGAAAGCCCTCGCACAGAAACGAAGACCCAACACAGCCAAAAATAAATAAATAAATAAATAAATAAACCCAAAAGTTAAAAAAAAAAAAATCCACAAATGTGAAAGTAAGACCACTAAACAAGTCTTAATCATTAAGACTAGAAATAAAATGAATGAGAACTTCAATAACCGAATTTGCCTCTGATGTATTATCTCAAGAGAGAAAATAGTGAAAAATTGTTAACAAACACTGACAAATGCATACACAATGCCTGTTCCTTAGGCATTCTTTGTTTTAGATCAGCACACAATAATTATTAGCACCAGAGTCTGAATTACTGCAATAGCCTCATATCTAGTCTTCCTGCTCCAGTAGCCACCCGTCCTTAAATTTGTTGCACGTCTTTTAAATTTAAGAGATCACATCACTCCTCTTCTCAAAAACAACCAGAAGACAGCATAAAAGGCAAAGTCTTGCACTCCCTTTAGCAGCCAGCCCCTGGCCCCTCTGTGACCTAATCCCTTATCACTCCCTTCCTGGTCACGCTGTCCCAGCCACACTGGCCATAGTCATTCCTCAAGTACTCCACCATCTTCTTGCCTGGGGTCTGTGCACTTGCTGTTCCCCCACCTAGAACAATCTTTCCTTACCTATACTTGCCATTTTCAATAGAGGCTTTCCCTGACCACCCTGTTTAAAATACCAATTCCTCCCTTCCTCTCTCCATTCCCTGCTTTAATTTTCTCCATAGCATGTCATATTTTTATTTATTTATTGGTTTTACATAGACAGTGTTTATCACATAGAAGACACTTGATAAATATTTTTCTTAATGAATACTCCACATCTTCAATTGCCTATTCTTATATAGTACTTGTTATGTGTCAGGCCTGTTTATGCATTTTTTGCATAATGAACACTTTTAAATCGTCACAACAACCCTATGAGATATAGAGTTGTACTTCAAACATTAAGTTTTGTTGTCTTTTTTTTTTTTTTTAATCCACACTAGCAACTAGCAAGGAAATTAATCCCATTTTATAGTCAAGGAAACTGAAGCATAGAGATTTTAACTATCTTGCCCAAGAGTACATAGCTAGTAAGTGGTGCAGCCAGGATTCCAACCCAGTCAGTCAGCAGAGTTCCATTGTCTTAGCTGCTAATTTCCACTGCCTCTCCAGAATGAATGGATCAGGCCAACCAAAAATACCTGACATTTGTGCAATGCCTAATGATTTCCAATATCTGTTCATATACATGACCCCATATGTTATACAGAGGAAGTGTAGTGCCTTTGTTATTTTACTATTAAAGAGAGAGTGTATTTTACCTTTTCTTAATGAATACTCCACATCTTCAATTGCCTATTCTTATATAGTACTTGTTATGTGCCAGGCCTGTTTATGCATTTAATTTAATAGTTAGGAAATATTTAATATTTAATAGTTAGGAAATATCTAGCACATAACTGGTGCCAAGCCAGTCCCTGAAGGAAAATAAGTAAGAGTTCATGGAACAGAGTTCTAGCCTCAATACGCTTATATTCTATTGGGTAAAATAGAAAATTTGACACATAAATTAATAGATATTGGGATGATTGCTCTAACAGAAGCTTATACAATGTTCTGTGGCACATTTATAACTAGTCCTGTCTTAGGTAAGTGAAGAAGACTTTATAACGGGGTAGGGGGGCAGCTTTAGAATAGAGGATGAACAGACATTTGTTCTGTAGAGAAGAGAGAAAAAAGACATTCCAGGTGGAGAGCTTATCCTGAGAGAGCATGAAAGAAAGAGTGTGGTGTAAGTGGGTGAAGCAGACAGTTCTCTATGGGGAAATTGTTGAGTGGGTATGAAAGAGTGGTAAGAAAGAACACTACAATGTAGACTGGATCCAGGTTATGAAGGAGATAGAACTTTCTCGTGTATGTATTAGGAAGCTATCTAAACAAGAACAAATTTACTCTTTAGGATTGTAGAGGATTGATGTGAGGCAAGATCCAAGGAAGAACCTAAAAATCCCTGGACTTTCTGGAATATACTGGGTTAAATCCTGATGTGAATATCATTAAGGAAGCCCAGGGCTTCCAGAACTACCAGAAGTTCCTTAGCTTTTGTACGGAGTTGGCTTTAAGTCAACTTAGAAAAACAAAACAGGCCCCAGAGTCCAGTGTGTCCCCTCTTGGGGAGCACCAAGGGAAGAAAGGGAAATACAGAGGGAGTTACGAGCCAATTATAATGATAGAGGCCAAAGTAAACTATTTGACCCCAGTGGGTCTGAGGGCCTTGAAGGAAACTCAGTCACTTGTAAATGCTCCAAAAGAAGCGATTGACTTTTTCCTTAAGCATTAAGTTTTGTTCTTTGCTTTTTCGCCTTCTCATACACCTACTAGCAATGAGTATGAAAACTAAACTCTTTAGTAGTTCTCTGAGGAAAGGACTGCTAAATTAGATGGCTAGGAATCATATTAGATAATCAAACAATTACTGTACATTTTGACTTAAAGTCCATTTTAAGTCAAATGCTCAAAATCATTGAATAATTTGTTAGCATCACGCATTAAGATATGTTATTATTCTCATAGAGCTCTCCAAACTAGAAAAGAGGGCAGCATTGCAGATGATTGATAAATCTCTATTGGTTTGATACTGTTCCCAGAATAGAATCCTTATTTTCAGAATAGGGTTGGTTCTTTTTTCTGAATGCCTTTAGAAAAACAAAATTAGAGAATCATAATATTATCTTATAGTTTGTGTAACAAATTTCCTCTTAAAATTCTTTCATTCACTTCATCTCATTTAATCCTCACAAAAACTCCATGAGATGGGTATTACTGGTTCTGTTTTGCAGATGAGAAAACTTTAATTTAGAGGTCTTCCAACTTGAACCTGAAAATCATTTTCTAATGGCCAAAGTTATTTTATTTTACTATAAATTTTAAAAAATGCATTTCCCTATCTTAAAATGTGATTGAGATTCATTATTAACTCAAACTAATTTACAGAGGTTTAAATGGTTTCCACAACCACAGAGGGGTAGAGAGTAGCATGAGAATACAAATTCATGTCTTTTGAGTCTAAGCCTGTTATTTTTCTCCAGTATCGTGCCTCAGAGAAAGCTATCAAATTCACTAGTAATTCAAGTCGCTACCATAATCAATAATTGATGACACTTAACATTGATATTTTAACCATTCGTATTATGTAGAGTGTATGTGTGTGTGTGCGTGATTATTTTAAAAGTTAAAAATTTTTAAATCTCATTCATTCAGGTGGCTTCAATTAAATCATCTAGTATTGAGATGCTAGTCTGAACCAACCTTTTTATAACTGGAAAAAAGTTCTTCTTAATCAAACTATTACAATATAGAAGGCAGATTAAGTAATACTTTCATGTCTTATTGTCCAAATAGAGTTCCATGTCCTCATAAATTTGAATAATTTCTGCTCTTCTACTGTAGCCAAGGCAATGTCGTCCAAGAAACCTTTAGCAATTCCTTGGATCTGACTTCTCCCAGAATTCTTATAGCATAAAGTAGAATCATAAACCATTTAGTATTCTTAGCTGTTTCTTATAAATAATGTCCTCATCAGAATTTAAGCTCCTGGAGATCAAGACTGCTATCTCTGTTTTCGCTAGAATTCTCCACACCCACTAGGCTAGTACCTATGCATGAGGGTTGACATTTGCTGCATGTTTGAGTTCTTAGCAAAGGCAAGTTCTCAGCAAATATGGGGGTCATTTGATCAATGATGCAAGTTGTAAATAATCCATTTAGTAAAAAACATAGTCATGCAGAACTTGTACTTAGATATAGCTTCCTAACTGCAGAAGTTATTTTATTTCATTTTAAAGTAATAAAACCACATTTCCTTATCATACTGTGTGAGTCAGACTTATTAGTAATCCAGATTGTCCTTGGATCTAATTAGTAGATTTTATTATGTTTTCATTTTTTTTAACATACGTACAGCCAAATTCCAAAGATGTGTCTTTTTTTTAACATTTAAACTATTTTTTGCACATCACTGAACTCAGCATCTTGTAATTCTTATAACTATTATGGAGCATGCAATTGGCTTTTTTTATGAAGAACTGAAAATAGGGAGTTATCCTGTTGAAATAAAGACTTGAAACTCTAGAGAGAGTTCTGTCATTGCTTTCAATTTCACTTTATATCTTTACATTGTGGTGATTAGTTTATTTGAAAACTTCCAAATCCTCGTAAAGAAACCAGAACACTCTGTGTTCTGTCAGAGACACTTATAATGTCTCTCTGATTTAAATTGTATACCCTGAGGGCAGAAATAGAGGTTTTCTATCCTGGATAAAATATAACTCAGGCACCAAATAATATATAATAAAAGTAATGACAGCACTTCCTCACCTCCTGTTAGCATTTGAAACGACATCAAGGAGACGGTGTCTTGGGAAATTTTTTTAATGTTCATTTGTCTTGAAACATATTGTACTCCTTCCTTTAGAACATTTTATATATATTTTTGTTCCATTTGAGAAAATACTGTTATAGTATTTTTAAAATTAGAAGCCACTTGGGGAATATGACCTTTACATAGCCTGGTTTACTTATCCTCCAAGGTCTTTTTGTTTCACCTTTATAAAAAAGTGTTAGATAAAGCTACAGGGGAAGAATGTACATCTGTATGCAGACCCCGACAGTATTCCCTTGCCTCACACGACTGCAGTCTTATCTTGGCAGAATGATGTTTCTGTTACTATTGCTGCATAGCAAATCAACCCCAAATTTAATTGTATAAAGTAACAAACATTTTCTTATGCTCATGGGTCCTGTGGGAATGGGGCAAGGGACCTCTGAGATGGCGTATCTCTGCTCCTTGTCTGGGGCTATGAAGAATCCAAGGCTAGGGAGTCAGGATGGCTGAGGACTGAAACCATCTTGAACGCCCCTATCTCAACCTTGCTGGCACCTGAGCTGGGATGACTTATAAGTGTCAACAAGAGACGCTACATGAGGTCTCGGCACATGGCTTGACTTCCTTGTCACATGGCCATCTTACTTAGGGTTGCTGGATCTCTTAACTGGTGGCTCAAGACTCCAAGAGAGTACCCAGCAAACTAAGGAAAAGCCACTTAGCCTTTAACAAGTCAGCTTAGTCACACAGCATCACTTCTGCTGTATTCTATCAGGCAA